>NW_007728840.1:177627-221175 GCF_000696425.1 Galeopterus variegatus
TTTTTTTTTTTTTTTTTTTTTTTTTTTTTGGACTGGTAAGGGGATCACAACCCTTGGCACAGTGTTGTCTGCACCACGCTCAGCCAGTGAGTGCACCAGCCATCCCTATATAGGATCCGAACCCGTGGCCTCGGTGCTACCAGCACAGCACTCCCGAGCAAGCCACGGAGCCGGCCCACGCCCAGGCTTCTTAATAAGTAAACACAATTGACATTATGTTTTAAATACTCTGTGGATAACCTAACATATATAGAATGATTACAGTGACAAGGCGGTTTTTAAATCTAATTCAAAATGAAACCCAGCCTTTTTACCCATTTTTAAAATAATCAGTGTTGTAAGTGTATGCTATATGCTAGGTACCATTTCAGGTGCCTTCCAGACATTGTGTTGTTAACAACAACTTTGTGGGCTGTGGATCATCCCAATTTTACAAATGAAGTTGAGAAAATGGGTTCAGGGTAGTGTCATTTTCTAAAACCACACAGCTAGTAAGTGATACAGCCTGAAGCATCTGGTTTCAAAACAAGTCTTTGCATCATTTCTGCTCTGCTGTCATCTCAATTCCATGCTCTGTGATCTGTATTACATAGGTGACTTTATTTAAGCAAAAGATCTGTACAACAGGTATCTTCCTTCCCTTTTTAAAAAAATAATTGGCATTTAGGTTTGTAGGCAGTGTGTGCAGGTCTCTTCCATGTGCTCAGACTCAGAGTTAATGCTCTCCCTGTTGCATCCAGCCCTCAATGGCCAACTTCACCCTCCATGTTCACTAAACACACGGGTCCTAAATCTTCTCTGCATCTCAAACTGGCTGCTTCCTCATCCTGTAATTTATAGCCAGAATGCCAGAAAGGGTTACTTCTACCTGTTGCCTTCTCTGAGAGAATGAATGAATTTGTTCTTAGTTTTGGAAGAAGTACTACATCCACAATGTTCAGGAATAAAACATAAAATGATCTATAATGACGCCTTCCTCCTGTCCCTATCCCTATACTCCCAAATGTCTTCCCTCAAACCCAAAAGGTAACCTTCCTATGGAGATTTCTATACATCTTTACATACATTTGTTTCATGTAGATATGTAGATATCAGCACACATGGATATATACCATCTCCCCTTACTCAAATAGTAGCATAATCCAGCAACTTGCTTTTTCTCCTCCTTAACGATAGCAAAGAATGAATTTTAAAATAGTCAGTATTACATATTGGTCACTAATGGTATTTTAGGACTTGAGATTCCTTCTTTTGCCTCTTACACCAGGACACCAACCAAATGCCCCACCTTGATTGATTCCCTCCAAGTGTCCCAAATCCAAACCTTAACAGTTTCCAAATAATTACATCTAAATTAACGAGGGTTTACTTTATGTAAGCTGTATGCCACCTGGCAAAAAAATAGTCCCCATAACTAATTTAAACAAGACTCAACCTTTGCCCTCTTCTTCATCCCCCAGCTCTGAGGGTACTTCAAAACGTTCATAGAAAGATAGAGTTGAAAGATAATACGAATCATTTCACGAGCATTTTGAAGTACTCTCTTATATCACCTTCAACTGGTAGTCCAAGAAATTGAATTGGCACTTATCACACCAAGCATAAACATTGTTTCCCAGCAACTTCTTGTTGGGAAAATAGAATAATTTAATCAGGCCCCCTCGCCTTACGTCTGGTTGGGGATGGTGCAGCACATTCTTTGTAAATAAGTTGTGGGTGGGTAGAGTTAGTGTGCTTGCACAGCGCCACAGTTCTGGCTGGTGTTGAGTGCCTCAGGCGTCTGCTGCAAATGGCCATGCTCTCAAATCTATGGCTTCCAAGGTCCTGTTTCCGGTTACCTTGCTCATAGGCCTGCAAGTGAAGGGTTTGTGACCCAGTCTGGACAATGGGCTTGAGGGGTCTGTGAGCTCCAGACCCAGCCCTAGCACGGCAATGGCCCAGTTGTCAGGATTGTGGGCAGACAAAAGAGCTCGACAATTGACATCATCGGCAGAATTATGGGCAGGTAAAAGAGTGCTACAATTGGCATAGTCAGCAGGATTATGGGCAGATAAATGAGCTCAACAGTTAGCATAGTCGGCAGGATTCTAAGCAGGTACAGGGGCCGAAAGCGCCTGGTAGAAGGAGGAAATGTGGCTACTTTTGGATATGCTCTGTCCTATGGCCACCTTCCTGTTGACTGGAATGTGGTTGTTGCGCACTGTACTGCAAGGCAGCATAGACCAGGTGTGAAGGTTAATTCTAGATGTCAACTTGGTTAGATGAAGGAATGCTGAGAAACCTGGTAAAGCAATCTTTTCAGGTGTGTCCATGAGGGTGTTTCCAGCAGAGATTAGTATGCGAGTCTGAGTGGCCTGGGTGTGAAAGACCCACCCTCAGTGTGGGTGGGAACCATTCAGTCCACTAGGGGTCTGGAGAGAACAAAAGACAGAGGAAAAAGGTGAATCTCTCTCTCTCGATCCGCTGGAGTTGGAGCTTGACATCAGAGCTTGAGACTCTTCAGCTTTTGGGTTCCAGAACTTACACCAAGGACACCATCAGCTTCCCTGGTTCTGAGGCCTTTGGACTTGGACTGAGCCACGCTACCAGTATCTAGTTTATAGACGGCCTGTCATGGGACTTTTCTTCATAGCCATGTGAGATAATTCCCCTATAAATCCCTCTCATATAATTATAACATATCCTATTGATTCTGTCTCTCTGGAGAACCCTGACTAATACACCAGGCACTACAGCAGAAAGCCCCGTGGGAAGGGGAGGAAATGTGGCTGTCCTTGAGCATGTGGTGCCCAGTGGCCACTTTTCTGCTGAACGGAGCCTGGCTGCTCCTCACTATGCTGCAAACTGATCAAGATTTGCAGCAGAAAGCAGAGTTGTTGGAAGCGTGGATGATTATCCTGGAGAACGATGTGCAGTGACTGGCCACTCCTGCCCCTCACACCAGGGAAGATGACCAACTCAGTGGTGAGTTGGGGGAAACCATGCGTCTCCAGGCATGACCTGTTGTGATCAGAAAATAAAGCATGAACAGCCTATGGGACCAGATGGGCAACTGGTGGGCAATCCACAGGTGACCCGGTACACCATCTATGTCCTGTATACCCAGGTTGAACTGGTTGACTTGGGGAGATAGTTCAGGCAGAAACATGGGGAGACCCTAGCTGCTTGGCTATCACGGTTATGGGACCTAGGGGTGGATAGTGTGGTATGCTCTGGTGAGGAGATGGAAAAATTGGCCTCCATTACTATACACCCATCCCTGAGGCAACAGCTGCAGAATAGCCGCAGATATGCACAAGGGCCAGGTAATTATTCCTTAATGGAATGGGTGAGTGCGGCTGCCGGAACCATGTGGGCAAATGCTGGAGAATTGTCCAAGATTGTTAGTAAATGGCAAACATATGTGAAGCTGGTCCAAATCATTCGAGAGCTGGGGATGCAGCAGCCCATGTTTAATGTGAACACTAGTGGCCCGGACGATGAAAATTTTACAGGCAGCATGAGAGACATAGTGCTGCAAAATGTCCCGTCAACATCCTTTGGGTTAATGATGGCCGTACTGGCCCCATACATTGGTTGTCCTATGCATGAGGTAAAGACCATGATAGCCAGCCTGGGTGAAGTAGAGGAGAAAAGACAAGCAAAAGGGGTCCGAAAGGTGGCTAAGACCAAACCCCCAAGAAATGCTTGGGATTTTATCCCAAAGGGACCAAGCAAGACTAGCCATAAGCAGATGTGGGTTGACTTGTTTGTAGCAGGGGTTGATAAAAAGAAAATTGACTGGCAGTCAAATACAGTTCTGTTTGCCCTGTGGCAGTAATTGCGACCTTAACAGCATTTTACCAAATGTGTAGAAACAGGTAGCAAGGGACTCTCAGTGTATTTAAAAGATTTTTTGGTTGTTCCCTAGGAGGCGGAAGAACTGTTGTATTTCGATTAGAGAGCGGGCTAAGGTACTTGTCTTTTGGGGGCAGGCGAGGACCAGAGGCCTCATGTTGAATTGACAATATGTTGGTCAAGGACAAATGTGCAACATGTTTTGGCGTTGGTGGATACAGGCACAGAATGTAGCCTGATATATGGCAATCCAGATAAGTTTCCAGGGGCCACAGTTTGTACAGATGGCTATAGAAGACATAGTACTGAGGTCAAAGCTGTGTCATTGCCATTGGGCATAGGAAGATTACCTCCACGTGTATATACTGTTTATATATCTCCCGTAGCTGAATACATCTTGGGTATGGATGTACTTTATCGTTTGCACCTGCAAACAACAGTTGGAGAGTTTCAGCTGTGAATACGGACAGTAAAGCCTGTGTTACGAGGATATGCTAAACATGACCCACAGGTGTTACCCAAGCCAAGACGTGTAGTTAATGTAAAGCAGTATTGCCTACCAGGAGGACATGCAGACATAAGTCCCACTATATTGGAACTAGAGAAAGTTGGCATTATTCATCTGGCTCATAGCCCATTTAATGCTCTGGTGTGGCCAGCAAAAAAGCCTAATGGTACCTGGAGAATGACTGTAGATTATCGAGAACTAAACAAAGTAGTACCTCATTTGCATGCAGCTGTGCCTTCAGTTCACGACTTGCTGGATCAGCTGAAGACTCAGCTGGGAACTTATCATTATGTATTGGACCTTGCAGATGCTTTTTCCTCTATTTCAGTCTTTGCTGGTAGCCAAGATCAGTTTGCCTTCATGTGGGAAGAAAGATAGTGGACCTTTCAAGTATTGCCCCAAGGTTATCTGTATAGCTCAACCATCTGTCATGGTTTAGTGGCTGGGAACCTAGCCAAGTGGACTAGGCCCAGCATGGTTACAACGTTTCACTACATTGATGATGTGTTACTAACCTCTGACTCTCTTGCAGATTTAACCCAGGCAGCTCCCACACGGGCTAAGTCATTTGGAACAATGTGGGTGGGCTGTGAACACAGCCAATGTGCAAGGACCTCGGCTGTCAGACAGATTTCTAGGAGTGATCTGGTCGGGAAATACAAGAGTCATCCCAGAAGCTATTATAGATAAGATACAGCCATACCCTTGACCCACAACTGTAGCTTAGCTACAGACATATTTGGGACTTCTGGGGTATTGGAGAGCTTTTGTACCCCATATGGCCCAAATGGCATGCCCACTATATGCATTGTCAAAGGAAGGAGCTCTCTGGGATCGGATTGAGGAAGTAGGACAGGCTTACCAGTCTACAGAAAGGGCAATATAGCAAGTACAAGATTTACAAGTGGCCCATCCCACTAAGCCTTTTTTTGTCTTTTTTTTTTTTTTCCTTTTTTTGTCTTTTTTACTGACCGGCAACGGGATCGCAACCCTCGGTGTTGCGCCTGCACCACGCTCAGCCAGTGAGCGGGAGCCGGTCTCCACATGGGATCCAAACCCTCGGCGGGAGCACCGCTGCGCTCCCAAGCGGTGCACTCTCCAGTGCGCCACCGGGCTGGCCCCCACTAAGCCTTTTGAGTTAGATGTACTTATAACCCAGAAAGGGTTAGGATGGGGTTTGTGGCAGAGACAGGAACAATTCCACACACCTGTGGGATTCTGGTCTCAGCTCTGGAAGGGCACTGAAGTGCACTTCACCCTAATAGAAAAGCAGTTAGCAGCTGTGTATTCTGCCTTGATAGCCACTGAAGCTATCACAGGAACTTCCAAAGTCCTAGTAAGGACAACATACCTCATAATAGGTTGGCTGCACACGTGGGCAACCAACCCTAAAATGGGTGTTGCTCAGACTCCCACTTTGTCTAAATGGCGAGCATATATAGAACACAGGAGCACCGTGTCAACGAGTCCTCTGTCCAAAGATTTGCAAAATGTGCTAGGCCCATGTGGTATGAAAATGGCACAGGGCTAAGCAGTCAATGGGCTGAATTGAAAGCAGTATGGTAGGTGATAAAAAATGAGCCTGGGCCATTAACCATCTGTACTGACAGCTGGGCTATGTACAAAGGTTTAACCCTTTGGATATCTGCTTGGACATATCAATGGTGGATGTTAGGCCACCGACCCCTGTGGGTACAAGCCATGTGGTAAGAGTTATGGGAATTGGGGCATGAGAAAGAACTACCTCTTTTCCATGTCACAGGATACTTCCCCTTAGCCAGTCCAGGAAATGATGAAGCTGATGACTTGCCTAAGGTAAGATGGCTGGAGAGAGCTCCAGCAGCTGATGTAGCTGGGTGGCTACACTGGAGAATACAGCATACTGGCTGCAAGACTGGGTGGTCAATAGCTTGCTGGGTGCTGCATAAACCCGAGAAGAAATTCCCCTGATGGACAGATGTTTTCCTGATGAGCAGACAGTTGCCCCCCTGATGGGCAGATAACTCATGTGAAAGTGCCCCTGACATGGTGGCAGGTGGATCTTGTGGAACCACTGACAAAGTCAGAGAGTTACTGGTCATCTGTTTGTATGGCCTTGTGGGGCCCCAAACCAGGCAAGATACCTATTCCTGCATCCATCCTTTCTCAGGATGGCAAACTGGCATGTATCTTACCAGAGGGGTGAGGACTTCCCATATCGGTACCAATAACTCTTCTGTCTTTTTACCCATAGTGTTCTGGCTGCAGGCACTGCACCAGAGTCAACTGGGTACATACATACATTGGCATTATCACCTGCTGAATGTGTGTTGAACTGCCCATCAGTATGACTGCTGGATTCGTGTGGAGGATCACATCTATGGTGACTACTAACCAGACATATGCAGC
Source organism: Galeopterus variegatus (assembly GCF_000696425.1). Lineage (NCBI taxonomy): Eukaryota > Metazoa > Chordata > Mammalia > Dermoptera > Cynocephalidae > Galeopterus > Galeopterus variegatus. Next base: position 184,361 of record NW_007728840.1, read on the forward strand.
TAGAGGTTAAAAGGACAGAAGTACAAGCCTTAAGGCATATTGAACAGACAATAGGTTACGTAAACGTAAGGGTCATTTATCCTTGCTAAGGGAACATCACGGAAGATTCTGAACAGATAGATTGTATGGCGAGGGACCCTGAAGGGGTGGATTATTGGGAAAATAGAATAATTTAATCAGGCCCCCTCGCCTTGGGTCCGGTTGGGGGTGGTGCAGCACATTCTTTGTAAGCAAATTATGTGTGCATATGGGTGGAGTTAGTGCACCTGCATGGCACTGCCGCTTGGCTGGCATTTAGTGCCTCAGGCGTCCACTCTGCACAGCCATGCTATTGAACCTGTGGCTCCAAGGACCCTTTTCCCGATTACTTACCACATAGACCTGCGTGTGAAGGGTTTCTGACCCAGTCTGTGAATGGACTTGAGGGGTCTGTGAGCTCCGGACCCAGCCCTCGCTCAACAGTTGGCCCAGTCAGCAGGATTATGGGCAGATAAAAGAGCTCAACACTTGTCTACCCCTAGTGGCAGTTTTCAAGATAACACCTTACTTTTTCTGTCAATTTATAAATGATCTCTTTTTCTATATTCTCAGAAGTTAGATATACCTACCTTATAGACAAAGAAATTAATATAAAAATATTAAGTGACTTGTATGATTTCCAGCTATTTCCCTAGAAAATCTCTCTTAATATGGAATCTTAAAAATTTTGGACAGCCCCTTTCTTGATCTTCCTAGTTTTTCTACCTTCCGCTCCCAACAGGGTAGCTTTTGGAGTTAAAATTGGTGTTTAGTCCCTCGTCTCTCCCGTCTTTCTTTCCCTTTTCTGTCATTTTGTTCAAGGAAAGGGAGAAGCCGTGTTTGTGCTGTCCATAAATGCTGCTGGGCCCTCCTCAGCAACACAAACTCACTGGGAAATCATCCCATTCCCAGCTTTCCTAGTAGGTTCTGAGCTGATTCACAAAAGTTGGAAAACATGCTCAGCTCTGCCTTTCCCATTTATGAATAGAGTTCTTCAGGTCTTGAGCCACTTAAATTCTATTCATAAATGGCAGTGAGAAAATTCAAAACAGAAAAGCTCACAATTTATAAAAGGAGTATTACTCCATTTCTGTTGCTCATAACAGAATACCTGAATCTATGTAATTTATAAAGAAATGAAATTTATTTCTTACAGTTTTGGAGGCTGGAAAGTTCAAGGTCCAGGGAACACATCTGGTGAGGGTCTTCTTCTGGGTGAGAACTCCTTACAGGATCCTGTGATGACCAGGGTGTCACATGGAGAGAATGCACTGAGCAAGAGAGCTTAATCTTCTCACTTGTTCTCCTTACAAAGCCATCAGAACCATGCCTATTAGTCCATGAATGGATCGGTCCTTTCACAAGGACATTGTCCTCACAATTTAATCATTTCAAAGGCCCTTTCAAATGCCATAATTGGATTTCCCACCCTGTTAGCACTTTACAATGGGGGTCAAGTTTCCAGTACATGAACTTTTGGGGGACACATTTAACCCATAACAAAAGAGAAACAAATATTATTTAATAGAATCTTGCACCTACTGAATTTTGTTCTACAACTCACCTACCATGATGAAACATCTACCACTTGGGGCTCCTTCCTTTGAAATGGTTTTCCAGACCTCTCTGGCAGATTCAGATTCTATAATTTGTGTAATTTTAGCCTGATATAAGACTGTAGAGTCTCTCTAATGACTCTTCTTCTTTAAACAAGTCTTTTACATTGTGCTTAAGATCACTGTAAAAATATGATTTAGTTATTATAGAAGTTCTTGTGTAGGCACACAGAAGTTTCTGCACAATAAGTATAATTGTTGACCACTAATTTCCATTCCCTCTAATGTACTGTTCTAAGTCTTGAAATCATTTGCTCTTTCTAAATATCATTTGTCTGTTTTCACTAAGACAAAGAACTACATAAATTGTTTACATAGACTGAATTTATTTGTTTGAGTGACAATTATATTAGTGTCAATTTTAAGTGAATTTTCATTTGGTCTTATTGCCTCAAGGACAAAATAAGTCTATTTCCCAAAGAAATACGTCTGTCATTAACTTTTTATTTAGATTATTTTTACCTTCCAAATAACAAAAATCAGAAATGAAAAGAGAAACATTACAACTGATACCACAGAAATATGAAGAATTATTAGAGATAAACAATTGTATACCAACAGATATGAAAAGCTGTACTAAATGGATAAATTTCTGGACACATACAAACTATCAAGACTGAACCAAGAAGAAATAGAGAACCTGACAGGCCAATAAGAAGCCATGAGATTGAAGCAGTAATCATAAATCTTCCAACAAAGAAAAGCCCACTAATGGATGGTTTTACATCTGAAATCTATCAAACCTTTAAAGAAGAATTAATACCACTTCGCTTCAACCTTTTCCAAAAAATTGAAACAGAAACCATTCTCCCAAAGTCATACCATGAAGCCAGCATCACCCTGATATCAAAGCCAGATAGAGATAGAACCAAAAAGAAAATTACAGGCCTATATCCTTGATGAACATAAATGCAAAAATCCTCAACAAAACACTAGTAATCAGATTACAGCAACACTTCCAAAAAATTATACACCATGATCAAGTGAGATTCATCCCAGGGATGCAAGGTTGGTTCAACATACACAAGTCAATAAATGTGATACACCACATCAAAAAAACTAATGATGAAAACCATATTATTATCTCAATTGATGCAGAAAATGCATTTGATGAAATTCAACATTTCTTTATGTTTAAGACTCTCGATCAAGTGAGATTCATCCCAGGGATGCAAGGTTGGTTCAACATACACAAGTCAATAAATGTGATACACCACATCAAAAAAACTAATGATGAAAACCATATTATTATCTCAATTGATGCAGAAAATGCATTTGATGAAATTCAACATTTCTTTATGTTTAAGACTCTCAGCAAATTAGGTATAGAAGGAAACTATCTCAGTACAATATAAGCCATTTATGACAAACCAATTGCCAATACCATCCTGAACAGGAACAAGACAAGGATGCCCACTCTCACGACTCCTATTAAACATAGTATTGGCAGTAATAGCCAGAGCAGTCAGGCAAGAGAAAGAAATAAGGGGCATCAAGATTGAAGAGGATGAGGTCAAACTGTCCTAGTTTGCTGACAACATGATCTTATATATAGAAAAACCTATAGACTCTACCAAAAAACTCTTAAAGCTTATTTAAAAATTCAGTAATGTTGCAGGATACAAAATCAACACCCAAAAATCAATAGCATTTTTATCCTCCAATAACAACCTAGCAGAAAATGAAATCTAGAGAGCAAGCTCATTTACAATAGTCACCAAAGAAAAAAATGCCTAGGTATCAATTTAACCAAGGAGGTGGAAGATCTCTACAATGAAAACTACAAAACACTACTGAAGGAAATTAAAGAGGACACAAAAAAGTGGAAAGACATACTGTACTCTTAGACAGGAAGGATTAACATTGTAAAAATATCCATTCTACCCAAGGCAATCTACAGATTATTTTTAATAACTAGTCCAGGAGGACATGATTCTCATACTAGTAACTTTATTTATTTATTTATTTATTTATTTATTATGAATGTTCATGAGATACAAAGCTGATTGTCCCCCCTCCTGTCCATGATGTGAGGGCCAGATTCATACTGGGGGCATATCCATTACCAGAAATTACTTTTGTACCCTTTCTCCCCTCCCAATTATCCCCCAAGATTTTTTTTTTTTTTACTGTGAATTTGTTTGAGTCCCCTGTGTATTCTTGATATTAATCCCTTGTCAGATACGTAGTTAACAAATACTTTCTCCCATTCCATACGTTGTCTGTCCCCTCTCTTAATTGTTTCCTTTGCTGTTCAGAAGCTTTTTAGTTTGAGATAATCACATTTTTTTTATGTTTTCTTTTGTTGCTTGTGCTTTTGGGCTCTTATTCAGAGTCTTTCCCAGTCCTGCATCCTGAAGTGTTTCCTCTGTGTTTTCTAGGATTTTTATAGTTTCAGGTCTCACACTTAAGTCTTTAATCCATTTTGAGTTGATCTTGGTATATGGTGGGATGTATAGGTCTAGTTTCATTCTTCTATACATGGATATCCAGTTTTCCCAGCACTACTTATTGAAGAGGCTGTCCTTTCCCTAATGTATGTTCTTGGTGCCTTTGTCAAAATCAGTTGTCTTTGAGTACATGGGTTGATTTCTGGGTTCTCTGTTCTGTTCCATTGCTCCATTTGTCTGTTTTCATGCCGGCACCATGCTGTTTCAGTTACTATTGCTTTGTAGTATAGTTTGATGTCAGGGAGTGTTATGCCTCCAGTTTTATTTATTCATTTATTCATTTTTCCTCCAGGTTGCTTTGGCTAATCGGGGTCTTTTGTTGTTCCATATGAATGTTAAGATTGTTATTTATATTTCTGTGAAGAATGTCATTGGTATTTTGATGGGGATTGCATTGAATCTGTAGATCACTTTGGGTAGTATGGACATTTTCGCAATGTTAATTCTTCCAATCCATGACATGGAATGTCTTTTCATCTTTTGGTGTCCTCTTTAATTTCTTTCATCAGTGTTTTGTAGTTCTCATTGTAGAGTTCTTTCAGCTCTTTGTTCAAATTTTTCATAATTTTTTTTTCTTTTGGTAACTATTGTAAATGGGCTGGCTTTCTTGATTTCTTTTTCTGCTTATTCATTGTTGATGTATAAGAATGCTACTGATTGTTGTGTATTGATTTTGTATCCTCCAACTTTACTGAATTTGTTTATCAGCTCTAGGAGTTTTTTTGTAGAGGTTATGGGTTTTTCTATACATAGGATCACATCACCTATGAACAGGGACAATTTGACTTCGTCTTTTCCAATATGAATGTCCTTGACGTCTTTCTCTTGCCTAATTGCTCTGGCCAATACTTCCAATAATATGTTAAATAGGAGTGGTGAGAGTGGGCATCTTTGTTTTGTTCCTGTTCTTTAAAGTAAAGGCCTTCAGTCTTGCCCCATTCAGGTTGATGTTGAAGGTAGGTTTGTCATATATGGATTTTATTGTGTCGAGATACTTTCCTTCTATACCTAATCTGTTGAGGGTCTTTATCATGAAGGGATTCTGAAATTTGTCAAATGCTTTTTCTGTGTTTATTGAGAAAATCATATGGTTTTTGTCCTTGCTTTTGTTGATGATAGTTTTAGAAGCACATTTATTGTTTTAAAAAAGCTTCATACATCTATATTTTATGAGTTTCTACCTGTGTTTAAATTTTTAATACTAGTGAAACTAATGAGTCATTTGAGAGGTTTCAGATTTTTCCAACATCCAGAAATGAATGCTATATCTGGTGTGTACTTCTACTGCTCATTTTAATATTGAAACTTGCATATTTTCAGCTGCATTTTTAGGTGCAATTCATTGTGAATATGTACACAGTCTTTAGTAAATCATACAGTACTTTTTATTACATGTGCAAATGTCTTAGAACCACAGAACATTGGAGTAATAATGTATCTTAGAGGAGATATGGTTCAAGGGTAAAAGATTGGTGATTTGGGGTCATTATAATGCCCACACAGTATTTTAAAAGACTCTATGACTTAGTAAATAAAATATAGAACTATATATTGTAATGCTAGCTTTATTTTATTTTTTTTATTTTAATTTTTCAGTGTGCAGTGTAGTTGATTTTTGTGTCCCTTTACTCATTTATCTTTCTCCCCTCCCTTTCCCCCTCCCCCTAGTGCTGGCTTTAGAGCCTAGAGTCTTACCTGGAACCAGACTTGGTGTTTTATGTAAATGCCATGCCCCCATGGGACATCTGAGTTTGCAATCCCTGATGTAGTCCAATTCCTTCTAGTTGCCCACTTAGGTAACACCCTAAGTCTCCTCCCCATCTCCACTTTTTCCAATATGAGTTCCAAGAGCTACCTCCATGAATGCCACATATTTAAATAATATCAGTGACCTGTAATACCTGCAAATATAAAAGATTGTGAAAAAGCACTGATTGACTAAGCTTAAACATTGAAAAATTGAGTCAGTAGCATTGGGATTGAGGGTGGTTTTTGTACCAAAGTAAGGGATAGATTAATCAGTCATTTTGAGGCAGAGACTTGATTAAGTATATAAAACTTAATTATAATAACTACTATTTGTTGAGTATTTATATGCCAGGGACTTAATTAGATATAATATAAAAGTTATCTCATTTAATGCTCAGACAGCCTATAAGGTAGGTTTGTATTATCCTGTTTTACAGATGAGGAAACTAAGGCTTAAATGAGTAACTTTCCAAGGCCTCATAGTTAGTAATTGGGAGGTGGGTTTTTTTTTTTTTCTGTCTATTAAATATTTTCCCCACAAACATTAAAGACTTTAACTACTAGACCACTTTCATGTGGGATTAAGGTCCAGGTTTGTAAGTAACCTAATTCAGTTTCTTCATTAGCCTGAGGCCTCTCCTAGGAACAATATGTAATTTCAACCTTCAGTCAGCATCTGTGTACTAAATTCTGGGGGTAGAGTGGGAGTTGAGGAGGAATGTCTGGCAGGAGAACCATTACAAAGCAACGTGTTCAACTGTAGAGTGTTAGAATGAAAGTCTACAACAGACGAAACTAGCACATCCTGTTAATGATGATGGGGATTGGTGATGAGAACCTTGTAGTTGGATATGGAGAATGATATTTGACATACTTTTAAGGGTAAGTTATCTGGTATAATCGGGAAAGGGGAGAACCCTCATTCCTTACTTTTCCCTCTAAAATGTCATAGCTGAAAATGTAAATAACTCCAAGTCTTCAAAAAGACTCTTGGGTTCTGACTGACCATTCTAGGGAGGATCCAGGGTGAGCTTAATGATGTATTTGTAATTTCTCATCATGGAAAATATAGAATGTAGGTCATTTGAACCAACAAATTTGGTATTGGTTTTTTGTTTGTATGTTCATTGAACCCAGACATTTATTCGTCTTATATTTACCATCTTTGGGTCATACTGACTTTCAATTTATTTTGTCTTATATTTTCAGAGAGAGTTTTGGAGCACCTACACAAAAGCGCAACAAGGAGACAGTAACAGAGGAAGTGACTGGTTCCAATTTTACCTTACCTTTCCATTAATCTTTGGCCTCTTCATTATCCTCCTTGTCATTTTCCTAATCTGGAGATGCTTCCTAAGAAACAAAACTCGTAGACAGACAGTGACTGAAGGCCACATTCCTTTTCCTCAGCACCTTAATATTATCACTCCGTCTCCCCCACCAGACGAAGTGTTCGACAGCAGTGGATTGTCTCCAGGCTTTCTGGAATATGTAGTTGGGCGCTCAGATTCTGTCTCCACTCGCCTATCCAACTGCGATCCCCCACCGACCTATGAAGAAGCCACTGGCCAGGTAAACCTGAGGAGGAGTGATACAGAACCTCATTTAGACCCACCTCCAGAGTACGAGGACATAATCAACTCCAGCTCAGCCAGTGCCATTCCTATGGTGCCTGTGGTCACCACCATCAAATGAAGCTGCAAACTTCTTTTTACTCTAATCGTTTTTAAAATACTAATGAAAGAACTTTCTAGCACTTTACCACTACATAAATGTACATTGAGTTATTTTATTGGACTCTTACAGCATACCACTTCACACTTCTGGTTTGATTTTCTTTAGTTTTTTTTTTTTTCTATTATAAAATCATTATTCATGCTCATTTTTGCTAGAGGAAATATATAGAGTGAAAATATACTAATGGGGGTCTTCATGAGATGAGATGAGATATATGTATACGTGTGTATATGTGTGCAAATGTATGTGTATGTATGTGCATATATATGTTTGTGCATCAACACAGTTTATGTGCAACTGTCTTGAAAATCCATTAAACTCTATCTAAATCACCTGGAAAGAAAGCATTACTCAATAAATTTGAAAAAAAGGGCACCAACAATTTGTGTGATAGATAGCCAGCAACATGTTGTACAATTTTGCAAAAAGGATGTACTTAGCATGTTTTCTAATTCTTACTGGCTTTTGTTAACCTCCTATTACTTCATCTACCTTAAAAGGAAAAAAAAAAAAAAACTGCATGTGATCATTTTCAATTTTAGAGACATCTCAGAAAGAGAGATAAAAAAAGAGAGACTGTGAGCACACAAAGCGATAACCTGTCTCCAGTGTATAGCAAGAAAATCATTGGTCATTAGCAGCGTTTGGCTCATTTTGTATTAAGGATTTTTTTTTTTTTTTTGATTGACTATCCTCTACCTCCCCCCAAAATTAAATAGTGTTTTTTTTTTCTTTAATCTTTGAATGTCTCATGCTATTTTTATTAACATATTGGTGGGGAGGATTTCCTGGCAACAGAATAATTTCTAAAGTGGATATATGTATTAATGACAGGCAGTAGATACCAATTAATCCCTTGCTCATGGGGGGCAATAATTATTTTCTTCTCACTGTTTCATTGCATTTTATTCTACTGTCTACTCTCTCTTACCACCACAGATTTCTTCAAGCGCCTAAGAGTTTAGTTAAAATAAAATGTTTGAAATTATTTTCTTAATGTTTCTGTATAGGCTGAAGTCTTTGCCTCAAGATTATTAGGAGACAATTTTCCAATAAATTATGAACCATGATTTTAATATTGCTCTCCAATTGGTGGAAGAAGATTTCAAAGTATGTGTTGTGCCAGATGCACACTAAATCTAGTTATAGTTCCACATAGGTCTCATTATTGTTGCTATTTTGTTTTGTATTATCATCAGATTTTTTTTTTTTTAAACTGCAGGGATTTTAGTTTTCCCTTGGAGCAGAGGGAATAAGCTGTGAATGACCTGCCAAAATAAACTGGCTCAGAAAGAAGAAATAAGACAGTTGTTTCATAAAGTTCCATTGTATATATACAATGATGGCAAATTCGTTAAATCATTTCAGGGAAATGTCTGTGCCACTCTAAGCCTCGTTAATGTTGCATAAAATGGTTAATGCAGAAGGAAGGATACAGATTTCAGGTATGTCATTCTCTGCTGCTTCCATTTCCATCCCCATCAGAACCTCCCCCAACCCTGCCCTGGAACCAAAGGAAGAAGGAATGCTGCAGGGAATCCTGAACTAGGACTCATATGACCTGAATTTTAATCCCCCTCTGCCACATACTTGCCAACGTACCTTGTGCAAGACCCATCTGTCCCTCAAACTGTTCAACTCTCAAACGGAGATACTATCATTTGTCCTGCCCTTCTCTGTGGGCTTTAAAAGAATCACATGAGATGGTGTATGTGCAAGTAATTTATAAAATGTGAAGAGCTAAGAGTAAGGTCATAGCGTTATCATTGTACTTCAGGAAAAGTTTTCTCCCTCTGTTTCCCTAAAGTTTATCAGAGCTTTCACGTAGTGAGAAAGTAGAGCAGGCTGCTCTGTAAAAGGCTAACATATTCCTAATCTGAGTGTGTGGGCTGTTGACCCCTGCCATAATCTGGTCTGTACCAAAGCAGTGCCAACTTAAAGATGATAGCCACCTCAGCACAAAAAGGATTAAGCAAATAGTTAATAGGTTTTGTAGATAACATGGACTAAAAATGGTTATATCTTGACCCTGGTGTCAAAAATGCCAGTATGGTTTTGAATTTTGCCATGAGTACATGGCGATCTTTGGCTTCTAGTTAAAGATGAATGTGGGAGGGAGTGTTTGATCCAGTGACTTGTGTATGTATGTGTGGGTTTTTTAATTTTATTTTTAAAAGAAAATTAAGGCTCCTTTCATGTGGACTTTTTTTTTGTCTTTAATGTCAGTCTTTAGATTAGACCAGCAGTTTTTAGACTGTGGCCAATGAACCCATGGGGTTCCTTGAGAGCCTTTTAGAGGGTCTATAAGATCAAAATATTTTCATAATAATATGAAGATGTTATTTTTCTTCTCATTCTAATTGTCTCAAAAAAAGAGTTGAAAATGTAAAACAATGCCATCTTTCCACAATTCTTTTTTTGTGTGTTTTAGAAAATACAGCTACTTCTCATAAAAAATGTTATTTATTTATGTTAGTGCATAATGGACTTATTATTTTTAAATGAATTAATACATTAAGATTTTCCATTTATTTTCCAATATGGCAAATATTGGTAGATATAAACTGCATAAACAAAAGTTCTTTGGCATCCAGATCCCCAGTAAATTTTCAGAGTATACAGGGATCTGGAGACCAAAAGTTTGAGAACTATAGGATTAGACAAGGGGGCAGGATATTCTAATGCTAAGTATCTATTCTTGCAACTTTCTCTTACATTTTAAACTCCTGATGTTGGATTTAATGCTGCCTCTTAGAGATACCAGAATTGCAGTGTAAGAATGAGTGTTGATCCTTGAAGCAAAAGCCAAATGCCTAAGTCGATCAATGACTACAGCTTTTTAGACTGTTGGTCAAAGAAAACACTACTCCATAGTAAAAGCTGCATCAGCCACAGATCTCATGGCTGCTTTCCCTTGGTAATGACAGGATAAACAAAATATCACTTTCTTCAAGAAACATGATTTTAGTTTTGTTTTTAGTTTGTTTGAATTTGGTTTGGGTTTTAGATTTTTAAAATCCCTTTTGCTACCCCATCTGGTTTGATAAACTGAGTTTCTTAACATCTGTTATAATTAATGGGCTTGTCTGGAATAATATATATTTTTATGCTTTTGCCTTTCATACCTAATTGATATTATATTCACCTTTGATCATTTTTAATAAAGGTTTATTTTTGCAGAATATATATAGTACCTTTCTTAAGCAGTCACTAAATCGAATCATCCAGTTTGCACTTAAATAAAAGAATGGGCTCAATGGTCTTCCAGCAGAATGGTTTACAAGCTTCCACATGCAGTGGTTGTATCTGGAATCCTAGAACTGGCATTTTCTGCTTTTCTGCACTAAATGTCACAATAATGTATATTTGTTTAAAGTAATAAAATGATTTCTTCTTTTCCTATTGACCAGTACAAGTAAAGATGTTGTGTTTGTTTCATTACTAATGATGACTTTAAGATTGATCTGATTCAGTAACTGTTGACATAGCTTTAACTTGGCTCTGTGTAAATAGCATGTATTTTATTACAATATTTCACATTTTTAAATGCTTGGTTTACACTAAATTATGGTATTTAACTATTTTTATGTTTATACTAGATAGGGTTTTTCTTATGTTTCTGTATTTTTGGTATGCTAAATAAAGCTATTTTTAAACCCAAGATATTTCTTCTGCCATATATTAATCATATAATGGCTAGGTGATAAACATGCTGCATAAGCCTTTATTAATTATGTTCTTTTTAATAAGGTAAAATCGCCGGTTAAATTTTTTTTTTTCTTATGAATTTAGGGAATAATGTTCAGTAAAGAAATTAGAAATCATCTGGTGAAAATCTCAGGATATTCTCAGCATGAAAAAGAACTTTCTGTACAATTTTTGAATGACCCTGGAATAATACAAAATGGAAACTCTTGTTCCAAAGGAATAGATTGAGCTCCCTGCTATAGTGTAGTTTGTCAAGTCTTGGGAATAGTGTTGTTTACAGATACCAAGGAGCTGCTTTTTCTTCCTTAGCAGAACAACTTGCATTTGACGTTTGGGAAGATGGGAAAAGAAAGCATAAGATGAAAACATTGTGACCACAGAGCATCTTCCTAAGTGTAGCTACCTCAAAGACTAAAAGCTGGTGTGTCATGTCATTAACCAAGCAAAAGTAAATATGAGTTGATCTTTATGGTATAAAAAATGAAAATAATTTATAGTCAAGGAGGAATTTTAAATATGAATTGTAAGTCCAAGTGTACAAAAAGTCATAAAAAATGTACTTTAACATTTGTATTAGTCTGTTTCTGTTGCTTATAACAGAGTGCCTGGAACTGGGTGATTTATAAGGAAAAATGAAATTTATTGCTTACAGTTTCTGAGGCTTGGAAGTCCAAAGTCCAGCTGGTGGTGGCAACAGTGACCTAGGGAGTCTCACATTGCAAGATGGTAGAAGTAGAGAGCAGAGAGAGACAGACTCTCCTCTCTGTCCTCTTAAAGCCCTCCAAACCATGCCCCTGACCACCATTTTTAATTCATTCACTATAGCATGGTCCTACAATCTAATCACCTCTTCAAGGCCTCGCCTTTCACTTACCATAATAGGATTTCCCACCCTCGTAGTCATGCTGAGGGCCAAGTTTCTAACACATAAAACTTGGGGGACAAAATTCAAGCTTCAGTGAGTTTGGGGGGACATTCAGTCTAATATAACATTATATACCAATTTCTAAAACTTACATAACTTACAGCTTGATGAATACAATCATAAAACCCAACACCTAGATCAAGAAATTTCTAGCACCCCAGAAGGCTTCCTCATACCTCCGCAAAGATAACACTATTCTAACATCTCTCATAATAGATGACTTTTTAAAAGCTCATACTTGGTTATGGTCACATGGACTTGCCCTTTTTCTTCTTTTGAGCTCTTCAAGTATTTCAGAAAAGTTAACCTAGAAGTTGCAGAACTGCTCTCCCATCTCTTGGCCATCCTTGAAATCACCTACTTATTTTCTCTGAGCTTTTTCTACATTTCTGAAGCTCTTTAAGGGCAAGAATTGTGTTTAATTCTTTTGACTTACTTCCCCAAATACATCGAATACCTAAAAGTGAAGGCCTTTTTTAGGCCATGAATTGATCAAAGCATCAGTAGCTTTCTGACTGGTGTCCTTAATGCCTGTCTTTCTGCTGTGTTAGAGGGTGAACAAAACTAATGCCATCTTGTGCCCCACTTGCCATATTGACTCCTGTTTAGCTCATTCCTTTGTTTCACTAACTAGTTCTAAATTAACCTTAGGGAAACTGTAAAGTTAACACAGGTTTCAGGGACTGAATGACTTTTTAGAGCAGGTGGCGTCAGTGGCCTTGTCTGCGCATTAACATCACAAGACCCCTGCCTCATACATCGCAAGACACCTGGTGAATGATATTATCAACTTACATTTCTTAAGATATTTCCTTGAAGTTGTTTTTAGTAACAGAGCTTTTGCTATATAAATTTATCCTAAACCCAGAGAGCCAGAGCTCTCATCTGCTGTAGACATCTGATTCTTCACTGCATGCAACTTTACTGTATGTAAGTCACCCCTGTAATAAATATCTTTGTATCCCTTGGGGACTTGCCCAATTCCTTCTTCAGTCTCAAAGTACATTCTCAGTTCAGAGGACATTATACCTTAACTCCCTCCTCGCACAGCTCGTGAGCCAGCCAGGAGACTGAGGGTGAAGCAGGCATGAGGGGTGAAGGAAATGTGGTTGGGGCAAAACCTGAGTTCTGTGGGGGAAATCCCGTTCTGGCCAACAACTTCTGTATGGGGAGACCTGGCCAGGTTTGTCAATCACTTCTGCCTAGTGTATGAGTATGGGAATGCCCCCAAAACTCCTAAGGGTTTGTTGGACATTTTAACAGAAGCAGTCAGGAATAAGAAATGGAAAAGGGAAAGTGAACAAGCCTTTGTAGAAGTCCCTTGACCCCTCCTTTGTGCTTTGAAATTCAGCAAGGAGAAGGAGCTGCAGCTGTGGCAGGAATTAGAACAGACTCAAGAGGTTTTAGCCTTGGAGTGAGATATAAGAATGGCTTGTTTCACGAATTTGGATTTACTTTTGTTCTTTCAAAAAAATCCAGCAACAGGAGGAACACATTGAAGTCATGGCTTGCAAGATGGCTAAAATGCAGGGCAGACACTTGCCCCTGGCCCATGTAAGAACATCATCTCAAAGAATTAGAACCCCAAACAATGGGATCCTTGAGATAATGACTCATCAGAATGTGAGTACAATATCACAGAGAAAGAAGAGATATCTGAGTTAAAGGCATGACCTTTGATTCAAACTAAAACGCAGGCCACTAGAGAGCCAGGGCTTAATAAGGAAGAGATCCCCACCAGTACTAAGACCACCATGCAGGAATACTCCCCTGCTGAACTCCTAGAGCTAACAGCTAGCTTCAAACAGAAAGATAAAGAGGCAATAGCCACACGGCTACTATGGCTGTTGGACACAGAAAGAGATGGCATAATGCTAAGTGGCTCTAAGACGTTGAAGATGACATCTATTATGATGCAGCCTGCCTTGAAGCAGCAGCTGTTAGCCACTAGAGCTGGAGAAAACTGAGGCTGCCTGGCAAACCTGATAGAATGGGTGCAGGCAGGTGTAAAATTAATTTGGCCAAGTGAAGGAGAAATGCCATCTCCCCCATTAAGATAGACACTATGGAAGAACTGCAGGACATAGTAAGAGAATTATGAGTGAAATATTCCATTTATGCCCCACATTTTAGGGGGCCAGATGAAGAATTGCTTATGGTAGGAATGAAAGATAGAATCTTGCAATCAGCTCCCAGGTCCTGGCAAGGGAATCTAGTCTCAGTGCTTGTCCTGATGGTAGGCTGACCTATCTGGACAGTAGCATCCATAATTGCTGATTTAAGTGAAACAGAGAATTAGCAGTAAGGGAAATAGGAAGGAGATAAAACCAAGGACTTTAAGAATGCAGATGCCAGGGCCGGCCCGGTGGCGCACTGGAGAGTGCGCCGCTTGGGAGCGCGGTGGCGCTCCCACTGAGGGTTCGGATCCGATGTGGAGACCGGTTCCCGCTCACTGGCTGAGCGCGGTGCGGGTGCAACACTGAGGGTTGCGATCCCGTTGCCGGTCAGTAAAAAAGACTAAAAGGAATAAAAAAAAAAAAAAAAATGCAGATGCCACAGATCAGGGCCTTACAAAGGTATCCTGTAAGCATGTATGGCAGGATCTGGCATTAGCAAGCATCCCCAAAGAGGACATTGATAAGAAGCTAAATTCAATCCTTCTAACCTTATGGAAAGCTGTCCCAAAGTACAAACAATTCACTCTCATTAAGCCCAATACAGAAAAAAGGGTTGTCACAACCTAGTGCCCCTCCCTTCCAGAAGGACTTTGAGGGGTGGATGCCCCCAAACCCTAGAGATTAGGGTTTGGGCCAATGTTGCCCTCTGGTGTGTGTGATGGGGGTGACTGGAGGTCCCATATAGAATTAACTATTTATTGATCCCACACTAATAAATAGTATTGGCTCTTATTGACACAGGAGTAAAGTGCACTCTGATTTATGTCTATCCAGCTAAATTTAGAGGTGAGACTTGAGCCATTGATAGATATGGGGGCCAAACAATCAGAGTTGGACAGATGAGTCTGTATTTATAAATTTGGTGGCTGCCCCACCATCTTTTCTTGGTATATACTAGAAGTAGATGTATTGCAGGACCTAGAATTGACAAGCACAATGGGTGAATTCAGATTTCAGATTTGGGTCATCAGCCAGCATTTGTAGGGCTTGCAAACTGGGACCTTATAAAACTACCCAGACCTCACCAAGTAGTTACCATTAAGCAGTACAAACTTCCTGGAGGGCATGACGAGATTATGGCTACTATCTGGGAATTAGACAAAGCAGATGTAATACGGCCACCCTAAAGTCTACATAACAGCCCTGTGTGGCCAGTGGGAAAGCCCAACGGCACTTAGTATATGATGGTAGATTACCATGAACTAAACAAGGTAACTCCACCTGTACATGCTGTCATGCGTCACATAGCTCCTTTGCTGGAACAGATATCTATCTCCCTTAAGACATGCCATTGTATACTGGATTTAGCAAATGCACTCTTTACTTTTCCTTTAGATGAGTCGTCTCAAGATTAGTTTGCTCTCACTTGGGACAGGACACAATGGACCTTTCAGATACTTCCCCAAGGCTACTTACATAGCCCTATCATCTGTCATGGCATGGTAGTGAGGGACCTAGAAGGATGGGAAACAAATGTATCCCTCAAAATATATCACTATATTGATGATATTATGCTAACCAATGATGATTTACCATCTCCTTCCCAAGCTGCAGTGTCTTTGCAGAACTTGAAGAAATGTGGATGGAAAGTAAATACCAACAAGAAACAAGGGCCGGGACAGTCGGTAAAATTCTAGGGGGTTATCTGGTCATGTAAGGCTGAAGTAATGCCAGAGGCAGGTATTGTTAAGACACAGGCTTTTCCTGTTCTTCAAAATGTGAAAGACTTACAAACTTTCATGGACTATTGTGTTATTGGCACCCTCTTATCCCCCATTTAGCTCAAATCCTGAGGCCCCTTTATGCTATGGTATAAAGGAGAACTAGATGGAATTAAGGCATTCCCCAACAAGAAGATTTTATTAAGCCCAAGATAGTGGTTAAACAGATACAAGTGTAAGGAGTGCCAATGCCAGATGTAAGATGTGAATTGGATGTTAGTTACCCAGAGGGATTTGGTTGAAGCCTGTGGCAGAAGCAGAATGGGAAATGCGTCCGAGTAGGATTTTGGTCACAACTATGGAAAGGTGAAGAGATCAGATATAGCCCCATTGAAAAGCAACGTTTGGCTGTATATCTGGCCTTGCAGCAAACAGAAGACTTAACAACAAACCTACCAGTGGAGGTATGGGCTTCCCTGTAGGTAGGAGGATGTATTAAGGACACACTCTTAAAACCAAAGAGTTCACATGCACAGATAAGCACTCTGCAGAAATGGCATGCATACTGACAGCAGAGAAGTACATCTAACATCAGCCCATTGTCCTAGGAATGTGTGCTTTATTGCTACCAGTCATGTAGGTGGGCCCAGATCTCATTCCAAAGACCACAGACATTGCTCTACCTCTCCCACACGTACAGAAGGGGGTGGACGCTCCACCCCCTGATACCTGGCACATTGATGGTAGCACCCAAGGGAATCCACCCACCTGGTGTTCCTCTGCCATTAAATTGGACTCTGATATTATTTGGTTTGAAAAAAGGAACTAAGCAGAGTAGACAGTGGTCTGAGATAACAGTGGTGTGGATCATACTGACCCATAAAGCCAATGCCACCCAATATAGTCACTGACACTTGGGCTGTTTGGAAAGGCTTGACTACCTGGATGCCACAATAGAACAATGAAAATTGGACAGTGCTTGGAAAACTGTTATGGGGATCCGAGCTGTGGAAAGACAATATGGAAAGTGTGTACACAGCCCACATCTCAGGTGTCTGTATGGCACATGTCTGCTCACTCCCTGACTACTCTGCTAGGAAACCATGAGGCCAATGCCCTTGCCAGATCCCAAGCCATCCTACTGGAGGACTTGATGACACCCCTCTGATGTGGCAGATTGGGTGCATCATAAGTCTGGCCATTGAGGACTGAAAACAACTTGGGAAATAGTAAAAGGGCTTCATTTATCAATTAAATATTCAGATTTGCAGGCTTCCAATGATGACTGTCCGCAATGCCAGCTGTGGCAACACCCATTGAGACATGCACTGAGACACATTGGATGATCTACACATCCAGTCACCAGATGGCAGGTAGATTACCTTGGGCCTCTACTGACGTCTGAAGGGCACACATACGTTTTAACACGTGCACACATTGCAACTGAAGTTACGGAAGCCTTCACCTGTAAAAGGGCAAATCAGGCTGCCACTACAAAAGGACTCACAAAATTAGAGTCTATGTATGGGACCCAAACTAACAGTGACTAAGGAACTCACTTCACCAGACATGATGTACAAGAATGGGCTAAGGCTCACAACATATTGTGGACTTTTCATCTGTCTTATAATCCTGTGGCTGCAGGTCTCATCTAGAGGATAAACAGCATGATTAAAACCACCCTGAAAGATTCATCACGGGACCCAAAGGGATGGTCCTCTCTTTTGACAGAAGCCATCAGATAAATGCTTCACCCACCATGGGAAACATGTCTGCTAATGACCAATTGGCTGAGTACACTGATCACTAGTGTTTTAAAAGTACAAATACAAGAAGGAGGTTTGAGGCCACTCTGGGGCGATGAGGGTCTAAGACATTCTTCATTTGCCACAGAACCTCCCACCTGGGAAAACTTTAGTGAATTAGAAATTAAAATGGTATCCCCCTCCCAGGTGGTTGGTATCCTTATCCCATGGGGGGTAGCCTTACCTCTGGCATCACACTCAATCTTCTTTTTTTACTTAAGAAAAACTCAGTCTTTTTTTTTTTAAGGTGACTGGTAAGAGGATCTTAACCCTTGACTTGGTGTTGTCAGCACCACGCTCACCCAGTGAGCAACCGGCCATCCCTATATGGGATCCGAACCCGTGGCCTTGGTGTTATCAGCACCACACTCTCCTGAGTGAGCCACAGGCTGGCCCAAGAAATTCTCAGTCTTAATCCACGTAACTTCTCCATGTCCTCTAAAACAGGGAATAGAAGTTGGTCTATTGTGATGGGTGACAACAGAAACCCCGTTTATAACATGCTTGTGCCTATTAATAGAATCAAGGGCCAAAATATATGGTATAGCCTACCAGGCAAAGTGCCCAAACCAGGGGTGGTATTGGCACATGGTGATCAAACTGCAACTGTTGTTAGATGAAGATTTGCTTTACCTAATACATTTGAAACATTTATCTTATCCCCATAGTTTTATCCTCATTGGACTCTCACCAGTGACATCTGGGAATGCCTTTTTCTCCTGGGCCACTACGTATGCTGAGACCCACAACCGTTCTGACTGCTGTGTTTGCAGACTGCTGATGAGGGAGGAACCTGTGCTTTGGTTGGGCTAGAATGCTGTGCTTATATTCCTTCATATGAGGCTAATGTAACTGATTTGCTTTCTTGTATGAAGAAAGCTATTAATCACATAGATAATCTTTCTTTTACAGATGCTTTTACTAGATGGCTTACTTATCTTCCTGGAAAATGGGGAACTATGGTTCTTAACATCTTTCTCTGCTTAGTAGGTATAGTGTGCTCCTGCTGTAGCTTTTATTGCTGCTGCCAATAATATCTGGCCCTAGGGTCATCATGGAAGATTGGTGGATAAAAATGTGCAGGCCACAAAAAATGTCAGGGGGTAGAGTGTTAGAGGGCGAACAAAACTAATGCCATCATTTGTCCTGCCCACCATGCTGACTCCTGTTTAACCTCATTCCTTTGTTTTACTGACTAGTTATAGATTAACTGTAGGACAAGCCATAAAGGGAACATAGGTTTCAGGGAGTGAATGACATTACAGCAGGTGGCATCAGTGGTCTGCACACAAGACCTCCTGCTTCATAGATCACAAGACACCTTGTGAATGATATTATCAACCTATTTTTCTTAAGATGTTTCCTTGAAGTTATTTTTAATATCAGAGCTTTTGCTGTATAAACTTTGCCTAAACCCAGAGAGCCAGAGCTTTCATCTGCTGTAGACGTCTGATTCTCTGCTGCATGCAACTTTCCTCTGTGTAAGTCATCCTGTAATAAATATCTTTGTATCTCTTAGGGACTTGCCCACTTCTTTCTTTGGTTTCAAAGTCCCTTCTCAGTTTGGAGGGCATTATACTTTCACTCTCTCCTTGCACACTGCTGTAATTCTTATCACCTGCTATTTCCTTGAACTCTGTATCATATTTTCTTCTCAGTAATTTTATTTACTTTATCTACTTCTGTGTTTTTTGTAACTTCCAAAATTCTCTGTAATCTGGTCCCACCAGCTTATCTAACCTCATTTCCTTCTATAGAAGATAATATATATTTACAAAATGCTTACTTTGTGTGAGACACTGAAGGAAATTAGAAAGTAATAGTGCCTATAGCCTTTGTCCCTGGGGATTTTGCAATCACACAAAAACTGGGATAAATTTTTAACCTTCTAAATAGGTTTCTGTATTAGTCTGTTTCTGATGCTTATAACAAAATATGCAGAGTTGGATAATTTGTAAGATAATGAAATTTATTTCTTACAGTTTTGGAGGCTAGGAAGTCCAAAGTCCAGGGAACACATCTGGTGAGGATCTTGGTGGTGGCCACAGTGATCCATGGGTCTCACATGGGAGAAAATGGTGGAGCAGAGAAAGACTAACCTTTCATGTTCTCTTCTTTTAAAGACCTCAGAACCACACCCATAACCACCATTTTTAATAACATTCACTACGGCATGGTGCTACAATCTAATCACCTCTTCAGGGACCCACCTTTCAATTACCATAATAGGATTTCTCAACCTCAACAGTTACAGTGGGAATTAAGTTTCTAATATGTGAATTTTGAGGACACAATTCAATAAATCCACAGAAATTTCTAACCCAATTCCACTCTAGCTCACAGAGATTTTTTTTGTCTAGAAGTTTCATATTTACAAATAGTATTTACAAATAGTCATCTTTTATCACACAGTCTATGTTGCAGGTTTTATATGTTTTTAGCAATGAAAACTAACTTTCAAACACTATTTTGTTGAACCCTAGTATATTAAATAGGTGGGACTGTTGTGGTTGACTACATAAATTGGAAGCTTGAAATCCTACCATCTGGGACCTTCCTTGCTAACTTTCCTTACTTCAGGTTAATCTAAGTCCCCTCTACAAATCCTAGAATTTGATGAGCTGAATTGAAAAAACACTGTCATATAACATCTGTTAATATTCAGTTTCATAGTGTCTCATCTTTCCACCCCAAACAAGTCTACAGAATCTCCTCCACTAATTGGCTCCTTGGGGTTTAAAAGACACTTTTTAGTCTGATTGTTCATGAGTCACAAGTATACTACATTGGCCACCAACATACATTATGTACAATAATTATGTTTGAAGACAGAACCATGGATGTTAATGGTTCTGATTCTTTGTTTACATCATTTCTATCACTAAATTCACTACTTATCAACTCAGCACCCATAGAAATTTCTTTAAATCATACTTAATTTCCAAATAAGTACAATAACAAGGTTGTAATTTCACCTCACACGATACATCTATACTGGGTACAACCAAAAACACGCTAACCCCTTCCCCAAAAGAGGAGGCAAAGTCTTTGAGTGATATTTACTCTTCTCTTTAATACCACGTAACTTAAATACTAAGGCATAAAATTAACAGTGCTTAAATACTATGATACAATCAAGGTACCTTATGTTACATAAGGGAATAAGAGAGGAAAGAAAAAGTATTTTCTTAACACACACACGCACACACAAATGTATTCATAACAATCTAAGGAGGAAGTGCTCATGACAATTACAGTCCTCATTTTTGTAATTTGTCATGTGGTTGTAGCTGGTATGTATAACTACCTTCTTCTACTACCAAGTCTGTATTCTGTTTGCCTTTAGCAAGCACCTCGGCTGAGTGCTGTACTTTACCTGGTGGGGTGAACAAAACCTTCCTTCCTGAAGGATCTGGGCCATTAGTAGTCCTGCTCAGATTGGATTGTTGTAGTTTTTTATTGAGCTTAATAACAGGGAATACTAATACTAAGATATGTCCTAAGGGATCTCCTGTATTCCAGACATACTCATCCTTACTTCCATTATAGAGTAGTAGTCCAATTTCCTCTTGGTAATCAAGATCAATCACCTCAGCTGGCACAATAATTACCTTCTTTGCCTGTAGATTCAGAGGCATGAGGATCCCAAAGTGGCTTGGTGGTAGTCTTAACTTCCAGTTGAATGTAATCATTGTTGTGCCTCTTGGTAAAAGCATTCCTCCCTCTGGAACTAAGACCTTTACCCCAGCAGAGCATAAGATTTTGGGAGCAGGGAGCAAAAATTTTCCTAGTGAGTCCCTAAGTGGTAATAGTTAGTAGCACCATTCTTATTCCAATGCCTTGATTATGGGGCTTGTGAATCCTGGCTATGGGAGAAATCACCATATATTGAATGCTGAGCAGAAGCATATACAGCCTTCTGGAGAACCTTGCCCCAGCCCTGCAAGGTATAGCCACCTAACTGGCACTATAACTGAGTCTTTAAAAGGCCATTCCACCATTCTATCAAACCAGTTGTGTCAGGATGGTGGGTAACATGGTAACATTAGTGAATTTCATGAGCATGGGTCCACTGACACATTTCTTTGGCTGTAAAGTGAGTTCCTTAGTCAAAAGCAATACTGTGTGAAAACCAAGGTGGTGAGTAAGGCATTCTGTAAGTCCATGGATGATAGTTTTGCCAGAAGCATTGCATGCAAGGAAGGCAAATCTGTATCCAGCCTAAGCATTTATTCCAGTAAGAACAAAAGGCTGTCCCTTCCATGATGGAAGTGGTCCAGTGTAAACAACGTGCCACTGGGTAGCTGGCTGATTGGCCTGGGGAATGGTCGTATATTGGGAGCTCAGTGTTGGTCTATGCCGCTGGCAGACTGGACACTCAGTGGTGGCTATAGTTAGGTCAGCCATGATGAGTGGAAGTCATGTTGCTAAGACCATGCATAACCTCCATCTCTGCCACCACAGCCACTTTGCTTATGAGCCCGTTGGGTGATGACAGGAGTGTCTGGAGAAAGAGGCTGACTAGTATCCATAGAATGGGTCATCTTATCAACTTGACTGTTAAGATTTTCCTCTGCTAAGGTCACCCTTTGGTGACCATTCACATGGGTCACAAATATCTTCATGGTTTTTGCCCATTCAGAGAGGCCTATCCACATAACTCTTCTCTAAATTTCCTTGTCATTAATTTTCTAATCATTTTCCAAGTCCCTGACCATCCAATGATGGAGCACTGCTGTGCACACCCAACTTTATGGCTTGTTGGAATAACACCCAGTTTGTGATGGGCAGTTCACATCACATTTTGTGGCCCATGGTTAAGCATTCAGTTTCTACTAAGTCCCAGTAGCAGGCCAAGAGATGTTTCTCAAAAGGAGAGTAGGTATTTGGAGAGGATGACAGGGGTTTGTTCCAAAATCTTAAGAGCCTGATCTGTTATTTACTTATGAGGCCCACCAAAGGTTCTAAACAACATTCCTATCTGCCACTGATGCCAAAAACCACTGCATCTGCTGGATCATATGCCCAGCAGCAGAGCAGCCTGGACCTGTTGCAGGGCCTTCTCCTTTTCTGGATCCCAGTCAATACTAGCTGCTTTTCAGGTCATTCAGTAAATGGGCTGGAGTAACACACCCAAATGAGGAATATGTTGCTTCTGAAATTCATGGAGGCTTCCTAGGCATTGTGCGTCCTCTTTGGTGGTAGGAAAGCCCAGCTGCAACAACTTCCACTTTAGAAGAAATATCTCAACATGCCCAATACCACTGGATCCCTAGAAATTTCACTGAGGTAAGAGGCCACTGAAATTTTATCAGATATATTTTCTACCCACTGGCACATAAATGTCTTACTAATAAGTCTAGAGTAGTTGCTACTTCTCGTTCACTAGGTCCAATCAGCAAAATGTCATCAATTTAATAGACCAACCTAATATCTTGTGGAAGAGAATGGCAATCAAGAGCCCTGCAAACTAAATTATAACATAGGGTTGGAGAGTTGACATACCCCTGAGATAGGACAGTGAAGGTGAACTTCTGGCCTTTCTAGCTGAAAGAAAACTGCTTCTGGTGGGCCTTATGGACAGGGATGGAGAAAGGGGCATTTGGCAGGTAAATAGTGTATACCAGAGACCAGGGTATATGTTAATTTGTTGATGCAATGAAACCATATCTGGTACAGCAACCACAACTGGAGTTACCACCCAAATAAGCGTATGATAATCTTGTATTAGTCCATTTTTTATGTTTCTGTAAAAGTAACAGAATATCTGAAGCTGGGTAATTCATAAAGAAAAGAGGTTTATTTGGCTCATGATTCTGGTATGGCTGTATCTAGTGTGGGCCTCAGGCTGCTTTTCCTCATGGTGGAAGGCAGCAGGCCAGCCAGAGGGTACAGGGAGATCACATGGTGAGAGGAAGCAAGAGAGAGAGAGGGAGGGAAAGTGCCAGGGTCCTTTAAACAACCAACTCTTGAGGGAACTAATGGAGTGAGAACGCACTCACTACCCTCCCCCCCCACCCCCCAGGGAGGGCATTAATCTACTCATGAGGGATCAGCCCCACCCCCCATGACCCAAACAGTTCCCAACACTACCAATTTGGGGGTCAGATTTCAACATGAGCTTTGAGGGGACAACATATTCAAACTCTGTCACTTGTCATTCTTCAATATCTGTCTGTCTTCTGCACAGGACAAATGGACAAGTTGAATAAGAGTTTAGTAAGAATCATTACCCCTGCCTCAAGTCCCTAGTGTTGGGATTAATCTCTACAGTCCCTCCAGGAATGTGGTATTACTTTGGGTTTACTACTTTCCTAAGTAGAGGCATTTCTAGGGGCTTCTGCTTGACCTTTCCCACCATAATAGCCCACACTCCACAGGTCAGAGAAACAATGTGGGGATTCTACCAGCTGCTAAGTATGTCTATACCAATTATGCATTCTGGAACTGGGGAACAACCACAGGATGGATTCAGTAACCCATTGGACCCACTGTAAGGCATACCTGAGCTAAAACTCCATTGATCACCTCACCTCCAGAAGTCGCTACTCTGACTGGTGACTGCAGTGACATTTTGGGTCTCCTGGAATTAGTGCCAGTTCAGAGCCTGTATCTAGTAGTCCCTGAGATGTCTGATTATTCTCTTCTCCTGAATGTACAGTTACCCTGCTAAAAGTTCATAGATCTCTTTGGGGAAGGATGGGAGAAAGATTAGACATAAAATTTTGGCAATCCTGGTTCTTTCCTTAAGGAAACCTGGCCTCCTCTTAGTTCAAGGGGTTCTGGGTCTCAAGTCTGTGAATTAATTGAGAGAACTGACTCTTTGTTTTTATGATTCAGGTTAACTTTTGTTAAGTTGACCTAGAACTTTTCTACTTATGCAGATTAAGTAAGAATTTAGTAAGCTTCCCATCAATTTCCCTTCTATTAACACCATGATTATCTAGCCAATGTCATAGGTCTGTGTAAGTCAGACTATTGTGTCTGTGGCTTTGACTCTACTGTTCATTACGGTAGCCATGCCCACCTTGCCTTTGGTGATAGAGTGCTGCCACTTGGCCCCTGCCACTTCAGGTTCCAATTACTCCCATTGTGTTTAAGTTTCCCAGTTCAGAGGCTGCAGTTCCAACTGTAATGGCTAGCCTACAGAGAAGAGCAATTATGGAGTTCTTTACGTATGCTGGGTTTCCCCTTACAAATGTATTCCTCACAGTATCAGTGAAAGGTATGTTTTCCAGACTTTTCCAGTGTGAGTGAATAGGCTTTAAGTGACAAATCCACTGTAACACTCCAATCAACTTAAGTCTTTGGATCCCTACCTCTACATTAAACCAAGGCAGTATAGGCATTTCCAATTTGCTCACTGTGGGCCACCTTTTGGTCCATGTTTTAGCTAACCAACCAACCAAACTATTCAAGTCCTTTCTGACTCACTGAGCTGCAACATTAAAATAGAATCTCTGTTTAGTGAGCCCATAACAATAAATTTAGCCTGATAAAACTTTATGCTTTTTCCACCATTATCCTATACCCTTAGTATGTATTCCCACACATTGTCCCCAGATTTGTGTCTGTATAGATTTAAAAACTCAAGTAGTTATTTTGGAGTGTATCACACCTTCTCAAGGGGTCACACTTTGTACTTCACCTATAAGGACTTCTGGGATTTGAGTCTAGTTATAAGTTGAGAAGCAAAGAGAGGTAACGGGTTGGGTCCTGAGGAGAATCAGCATTGTCTTGCATAACAACTGCCTCAAAGGAAGCCAGTACAGTTTCCTCAGGCAATGTATGGTTAATCTCCTAAAATGGGGACAGAAGGGCCAATACCACTGAGGGCAGAGAAACTGATACCACTGTGGGTGGGAATGCGGTTGACACTGAGGGTGGGTGTGCTTCTTCTGCTGGGGATAGGAAAGCCACTTTTGCTGAGGTTGGAAAACTGCTTCCATTAGGTTTGGGAAGACCTTTTCCACTTGCAAAGAAGACTAATCAGAATTTAGGGGCTCAATGTCCCCAGCTTCATCAGGGTCTACCCACATGTCCCCATCCCAACTTATAGGATCTTATTCTTTCCTATCTCCTCTTATCTCTTTGAGTTTTCTTAAGATTCTTACTCAGAACTCCTTTTCAGTCATTTTAAGGGTTTCTTGGCTCTGTGGGGTCTGGTACTTGAGAATAATGTATTCCTTTGGTGGTATCATATTTTCCTGTTTATTCATATTTCTAGTACATCTACACTGATGTCTAGTCATCTGGTAGAGCAGTTGCTTTTTCTGGAGTGGACTCTGAGGAGAAGGACTTCCTCCTCTTTTTGCAGGCTCCACAGTGACTCTCCTTGTGTCAATGCAGTCCAGTGTCTGGCAGTTGATAGTGAGCCATCCTTGTAGTGGCAGTAGCTGTGGTGGTGCCTGTGGTGGACCACCTTTATGAAAACAGTGTTTGCATGTGCTTCTGCCTTCTGTTTGGGTGGAGGGAGGATACCCAGGGTTTCCACCTGGGTCCCCATTCATGGGTCACACTCCTGACTTCTGTTCGGGTGGGGGAGGGCTGCCCAAGCTAGACAAAGACTTTAAATCAACTCTTTTAAATATGGTTAAAGAGTTAAATGACATCATGTACAAAGAACTAAAGGAAACCATAAGAATGATGTCTTATCAAATAGATAATACCAACAAAAAAATAAAAATTATAAAAAATGAACAAAATAGAAATTATAGGATCAAAGACTATAATAACCCAAATAAAAGTTTCACTAGAGGGAGTCAAGAGCAGATTTGATTACAAAAGAGAAAGAATCAGTGATCTCCAAGACAGGTCAGTTGAGATTATACAGTCTTAAGAGCAGAAAGGAAAAAAATAAAAATAAAAATAAACACAGCTTGAGAGATTTGTGGAAACCATCAAGTATACCAAAATACACATAACAGTAATTCTGCAAGGAAATAAAAGATTGAAACGGATAGAAAAAATATTTGAGGAAATGGCCATAATTTTCCCAAATTTGATAAAAGATACGGATTTATACATCTAAAAAACGCAACAGATCTTATGTGGGAAAAACTCAAATAAATCCTAAGATGTTATAATTATACTGTAAAAAGACAAAGACAAACAGACAATTCTGAAAGCATCAGGAGAGAAGGGACACTTCACGTATAAGGTGTAATCAATAATAATAATAGCTTTTTTTCTCCTCAGAAACAGTGGAAGCCAGGAGATAGTAGAAAGACCTATTTAAAGTGCTTAAAGAAAAATACTGTCAATGCAGAATTCTATATGCAGCAAAGTATCCTTCAAAGAGATCAAGAAATAATATATCCCAAGATAAATAAAAGTTGAGAGAGATCTCCATTAGCAGATTTGTTATAGAGGATATATTTAAGGGAGTACTTCATGCCAAAAAATATACTGACACATTTGGAATTTCATATGGTTTAGACTCAATGTATTCATAAACTTCCTATAGAGACAGAATGTCAAGTACCTAAGCATAATTATTAAATAGTATTGGCAATCATCATATTCACATAAATTATGCCATAAGATGACCATTTCAAGGACAAGTTAATGAGTTCTTTACAGTGCTTTTTTTACAAACCCATGACCATTAGGAATTATCTTTTATATATATCTAATATTCTTGGACCAGAAATATGAAACTTTTAATAACCAGCCTTCCTGTGATATATTTATGGCTAGAGTGGTTTCACAAGACACCTTCTTGATATTTACAAAGGGAACCTTCAACTGCTTTTATTTTCCTTAGTACATCAAACATAAAAGAAGCTTGAGAAAACAGTTAAGCTCCTCCCCCTGTTGGCTGGTATGTAACACTGCAGTTGTGTTTTTCCAATCAAACAGGAGAGCATAACTCTTGATCTTTCACTGACTGTGGTGCTTTGCTCTTTAGAGCCATTGTGACGAGGTAGATCAATTTAGCTTATGCCATTTTTACTGTTTGAAAAGTGTTCTTGTTCGAAAGCCCCCCCAACACCAGTGGTGAAAATCGAAGGTTAAAAATCGTCCTGTACTTAGAAAAATTTTAAATTCTGCCTGCCTTTGCTGTTTCCTGCCTATGCTATCCCTGACTGATAAAACCAAGAGCTATATCCAGATGTATCTAGACAACCTAAGGAGGAAACCACCCTGTGAAAGTTTTTGCCATCCCTAAGTGATTAACTGGATTGTTTCAGCTTCTGTTATTGGCTTGTGCTAGGCCTCCCCAAACCCCTCCTCATGCCCCTCAGCAATTAACTGGCTTCTTTCAGCTTCTGTTATCAGCTAACACTAGGCCTTGCAAAACCCCCTCCCTCCTCACACTAGGAGGGAATATGTAATGACTATACGATAACTTTAAGTATGTGACTATATGATAACTTTGACTGTGTGACTATATGATTTTTTTGCCTATGTGACTAAGTGCTTTTAAAAGACCCCTTAAACTTAAACTCAGGGCTGTCCTCTTCCAAGCCTTTCTTGGAGAGACAGTCACTGGCCAGCCAATAAAGACCCCCTTTTAAATTCTCAATTGGGTATCCTGGTTCCTTTTCTGTGCAGCAGCCTCACAACACCATATCTTATGTAAGTGCTAATTTACATAAAATAGTCTGTTGACAACATTCACACAAAACAAGATAGACACACTCTTCTGACAGAAAACTTTTTATCCTTGAGAGTGATTCTTTGGCCTTTACAATCTTAAATCCATAACTTTTAAGTACGATTAATGAATAGTATGGTAATTTTTTATATAAAAAAGACTGCTCACTTTTAGAAATATATCCTAAAATACTTACAAAGGAATAAAATGTCCAGGATTTTCTTCAAAGTAATATATCAGGGGGAAGGGGAGAAAGATCACCATGAGTTAATAATTGTTGAGGCTGAGAGATAAGAACACGGGAATTTATTACGTTTGAAATTTTCCATAATTACAAGACAGTTCATTCCCCAAAAATGTAATTTAGGTAGAACACAGCAGCTCATTTAACATAAACATAGTTTCAACACACGGGTATTGTAAAAATTATAGCTTTCATTGTTTTATGTTTATCGTTGAGTTTACTATGTAGCAATATTTTAAATTCGATAAGTCTTCTTTGTACTAATAACAAAACTAAACTGAGAATAAATTCTAGTTAATTCACCTTCACACTCATGGCTTTCATAAGAGGTGAGTTTCCCTTATTTAAACTATTTTTTAAGTAAATTCCAGAAGCTTCCCTGGTAACTTTTTCCATTATTAAATACCACCATTATTGCATAACTCAACCATTAGAAAATATTTTCTGCTCCTGATAATACATAAATACAATACTACATAAATATTTATTGCATGCAAAACAGCTACCATAGAGATTTGAAGAAACTAGGAAAAGTATAGATTTGTTTTACGTATGTATAGAAAACATATGGTCATGCTATTCTTAGAACTGTTGATTGACAATATAAAAATGATTTAAATTTAACTTCCAAATTTAACTTTACTCATAGCACTTCCCTTGGCAATTAAGTCTCCAAAATTACATGAGAGGTGATGATTTGATACCCCATTTACAAAAACTGTAACTTTACAGGCTTTTCCCTACAACAACCAATTGATATTCACTTACCATTGCCTTGTTCTATAAAACAACAATGTTACTCAACATCAGTGACTAAAGAATTAGCACTGAGTTTGGTACTAATGAATATAATTTGAAGCTTATTTCCTAACATGGAAGAGTATATAAAATGTGTTTTTTTAAACTGTACACACAATTAACAGACCCAACTTATAAAAAGTGGAACACTTCTCCATATCCTAAAGAACTTTTTTCATTCATAAACGTAAGGTCACTGAGGAAGGAGACACTAGCCAGGTAAAGGAAGAAAAGAAGATCTTATTAGCAAGTGGCAAACAGACCTGCCTGGCTGAACCAAAACATGGCATCAGCAATGAGAGACAGTTGCGTGTCTTCTTTTATAGGGTTAAGATTAGCATCTGGCCTAGCCTAGGAAGATGGTCGTAATGTTCCATTCCGGGTACAGCTTGTTCATGGGAACAGAGACTTGGGGAGACAGAAACCTTGCGCTAGCCAGGGGAAGCAGTTACAACGTTACACTGGGTATAGCAGGCTCAGCTTGCTCGTGGGAGCAGAGACTTAGGGAAGCAGAGACCTTGAAGAACAAAACTTAGAGAAACGAGACTGAAGGGTGCGGGCTTTCTAAAAGTCAGGTTCTTAGTTCCTGGGACCTAATGTTAAAAATCTTCTTCTCTCCACAGAGACAATATCGCTCAGGACCTCAACAACTATCACCACCATCTCCTTCCTCTCTTCCCCTCTTCCCACCTCTGTACAGTATAAAAATGCAGTCATATGACATTTTCCTGTGTAAGCCCCAGACTAGAATATTGAATTCTATGGCATTGTTTGATGGTGATGACTGAAGAGAGTGAGTGTAGTTGATAAATAGGGTCTGGCATATTACTCAATACCGTGACTTACTTCCAGCATGTGGGCACACAGATGTATGGTTTATCTCTTTTCACAAATACTCTTGATGTTCTCACACTTTACACATACTGTTCATCTTCTTTCATCACATCTAACAAAAAGTCTGTATTGTCAATTACATTCATCAGAACACAGTAACATAACATATGAACTGCCATGCAATATCCAATCAAGTGGCTGTTATGGGCAACTGGGGCTTAATGGGGAGTCTCAGAGAACATGGAAGCACACACCTCATAATTGTCTCTTCCATGGCAGAGAAGCTGGAGTATTTGTGTGCCACCTGCAGTTCCTCGTTGTTTGAGGTTTGCTCCCGTGGGCATTAATTCCCCAGCACTTCTGACCTGCCAGGTATGGACTTCACTCACTCCTGAGGACAGAGAAAACCCCTAGGCAGAGCATACGGGAGTGACCTGCAGCTGAGCTCAAGGTAGGCCAACAGTGTATGGGCAGCTGCCTGCAACAAAATTTTAAGTGAATTTGTATTTTCTTAATCACAAGAGCATCTACATACTTATGAAAATAGCAGTCCATCGTGAGTTATTATTTAGCCTTCAGACAAGGCTCAGTGAAGTTATGGATTTGCAGGCCACCCACAATAACTCTGAAACTACCCTGCTGCCCATATACTCTCTCTATCAGGGTTTACAGCCCAAAGATTGGGATAAATGCCCTATATAATTTGAGAGCCAAAGGTTACAGGAAATTGACAATATTTTTCTTATTAAAAATGCATATTGCACACTATACTTTTGGAGGATACCCTTGTTCCCTCAAGCATTTTGCAACCAATCCGTGCCTTAGAGGATGTAAAACAAGATGTGGCAGGTTTATGGACAGCAGCCCATACCCCCAGGACTTCCACTGCTCACCTTCCTCCTGTGGCTGTTTTTCTATGTTCTTCATTGGGTGAGACTGGTGATTTGACAAGCAGTAAAGTGGCACTGGGGCCACTGCTAGACTGGAACTCTCCTCAAGAGAGTCACAGCCTCTGTCCACAGTGATAGAAGAATCAATTTGAACTCTGCTAGAATAAGAAGTGCAACTGAGGAACTGAACTTTTGAACCACACGTGCTCACTCATAAAATAACTGTCAGGAGAGCATTAAGGATGGGTGAACCCCTTGCCCTTAGACTCAAAAATGAAAGTAGGCAATTGTGGGACACATTTGAGAAGTGTTTTAGTCAAACCAAGGGATACATATATCCAGTAAGTAATTATTTGAGACTTATTATGTGTACCAAATATTTGAGAGATGGAAGAGGGAAAAAATACTCTTAAGATCTTAGAAAGTTACAGTCTATTTAGAAATACACACACACAATTAGCAATGGATATTAAGTGAATTGACCAAGGAAAAATTGATTAGGAGAAAGAGGGATAAAGAACTTTCTAGAAAACAAGTTTTAGTCCTACAAAGAAAGGCAATCCAAATCTCTACTGTACGCTGAAAATGAACTATTGATCTTTCCCATTAAAGCTGGAAGATAACCTCCACACAAGTAAATATTACCAATAAATTATAACTACAGCATGGAAATAAGAACTACACTAGAGGAGCTCGTCAGAAGAGGGATGAACAACCTATACTCTGTCATTCTATCCATGGTCAGAGGCTTGGCAGCCTACTGAGGAAGAACGTTGTTGAATCTTACACTATGCTTCATTTTTTTCCCCACAATCTTTATAAACTCATTTCCCAGTAGAAATTGAACAAGGAGTATCTGTTCTGTGATGTTTAGTAGGGGAAACTCGACCTTGTCAAGGACAGGGCTGTCCCACAAACTGTTGGGTGGGGAATGGTTGTGCTGCTAGAATCTTAACAACTGCTTGCTGCTCATGTCTACGTCCCCTTGCTTCCACATTGTTAAGAGCTGGAAGGGGCCTCAAGAAAATATATGACTCAGTGTTCCATTTATACACCATTTTATTGGAGAAGTGACTGAGGTCCTAGAATTATAGGTGAACGCCAGACCTGACATTGAATCCAGTTAATACATCATCTTGGGCAACTAATTTATATTCTGGGCCTCAGTTTCTTCATTGGTATAATGATAAAATACAATTCCAACCTCACAGGTATTAGAGGATTGGAGAGAATGTAGGAAATCATCAATTCGGGTAAGCACTTGTTAAGTCATCCATTTCTTATCTGGTGACAGAGCTGAGACTGGTTCCCTGGTCACCTTTATTAATCTGTGCTCACTGTGGCCAGGCTGCCGAACCCTGGGCTTCATGGAGGGCGCTGACAGACAACTCTGCCCACAGGCATTTCACGTGTGTATTTGGGAGCTGAAGCCACTTTCCATTCCCCGCAGATGCCTCAAAGAGTTTGTTCCTTTGCTTTCTGAGCCCACTTTTGCTGCTCCTTTCTCTCTATACTCTTTTTCAAAGGCCAAGAATGTGCTAAGTGTCTGGCCTGGTGTGCAGTGTAGGAGACACAGATAGACATGGACCTTACTCTAACTCTGTGGACCTCGTGATTCGGTGGGAAGACTGAATGGTACTAGGTGTTGGAGCATCTACTTAGCCTCCCATCAGTTCTGGAATCATCCCCTTTTTCAGAGGAACTGTTACTGGACTCAATGGGTCCATCTCAAGAGCATCGATCAATTAATGCAACCAAGTCACAGTCAGGTTAGGAAAGCTTTATTACTTGCAGCAAGCAAGGAGAACAAGGGATAATAAGCAAAACAGTGCCTCCTTGGAAATAGCAGGGAAGCCCCTTTTATTGAGGAAAAGTATGAATATGCAAAAAGTCTTTTTTTTTTTCCCCCTTTTGTCTTTTTTCGTGACCGGCAACGGATTGCAACCCTCAGTGTCACGCCCGTACCAGATTGGGACCGCAACGGGATTGCAACGGGATTGCAACGCTCGGCGCTGCACCCGCACCCCACTCAGCCAGTGAGCGCCGGTCTGTATGTGGGATCTGAACCCTCGGCGGGAGTGCCGCCAAGCTCAGAAGCGGTGCACTGTAGCAGTGCGCCACAGGGCCGGCCCCAAAAAGTCTTTTAAGTCAGTCTCTCTTAAGGTGGGCTTAGTCTGGCTCAGGAGCTGTCCTTGGTCATGTTTGTCTGTATATCTGATGTTACGTAAATGAAGCTTAAGCTCTTCCCTGGGCAGAAAATTCAGCATTATAGTGAGCAGAGTCCAGCTACAGCTTACCCTGGAACCCCCTCAGCAGGTTGAAACCAGTTCATTGCAGTTTGGCAACAAGATTTCGGGTTGAAACCTGTTCTATACAGTTTGGCAACAGGATATCCTTCCTGGAGCAGTGAGTCCTACAAAACAAACTGTTTGCATAAGATAAGTCACAAGGAACAATTAACAATTGTTAACATTTGACTTTTTATGCCTCGTCCTCTACCTAGACAGCTAACAGAACTGCTTCCACACAGATACACACTCCAATTATGGCGTTGCAGGGGGTGCCCCCATGTCCTTCCAGGACCCACCTCCCTCACCACAGCAGACTGGCTCATGCGTCAGACAGTCGTGGTCTCTGCCCCTTGTGCCTTCTGTTGCTGGCTTAAGGTTAGGCACCTGTGGATCAACCCGATTTATTCCCCAGCATTGAGGGAGAAGGAAAAACTTTTTCCTTGCTCCTCATGTGTCCACGAGGGATTTTTCATTCCACCTTCCAGGCAGGAAAGAGGGAGGAGGACTGACATATATTATTAGTGAAATAAGCAAAGTGAAGACTCAGCACTATCTAATAAACGTTTCCTTTTCTTCATCTGCCTTTCCACTGAGACGGTGTGTTCTAGAATGCTTTTCTATGCCATAAGCCTACAGGGCCCTGTGGGTAAAGCCTGTGTTAATCCAGCACTTTCTTTGACTGGGAAATTAGATTAGTCAGAGGAGGCTATCTGCTATAACAAATATTTCAAATCTCTTTATCTTTTTAAGTAAATTGGTGTTTTTGGTTCTTTCTTTTTTTTTTTTTTTGTTCCTTTTTGACTTTTTTCGTGTGCGGCAACGGATCGCAACCCTCAGTGTCGCGCCCGTACTGGACCGGGACCGGCAATGGGATCGCAACCCTCGGTATTGCACCCACACCTCGCTCAGCCAGTGAGCGGGAACCGGTCTGTATGTGGGATCCGAACCATCAGTGGGAGCGCCACTGACTACCAAGTGGCGCACTGTAGCAGTGCGCCACCGGGCCGGCCCATGTTTTTGGTTCTTATTAAGGTCCAGTGTAAGTTGGTGGTGGCAGCAATGTGGAGATGTTCGCCATGTGTCATTCAAAGTATCAGGCTCATGTATTTATTTATTTATTTATTTTTAGCTCCCACAAATAAGTGAGAACATGTGATATTGCTCTTTCTNTACCAACGTTTCCATATCCACTCATCTGATGATGGACATTTGGGCTGGTTCCAACCCTTAGTTATTGTAAAGAGTGCTGCGATGAATACTAGAGAACAGGTATACCTGCGACTTGATCGTATCCATTCCTCTGGGTATATTCCCAGCAGTGGGATAGCTGGGTCATATGTAGATATACGTGCAATTGTTTGAGGAACCTCCATACCATTTTCCATAAAGGCTACACCATTTTGCAGTCCCACCAACAATGTATGAGCGTTCCTTTTTCTCTGCAACCTCGCCAGCAATGGTGGGTGGGAGGGAAGACACAACAATCAGAGTTCCTTGATGTTGTTAAGGCAAGTGAACAGATATGAGGTTGATGGGAGGGAGGGGGGAGAGGGAGGGTGAGGGAGGATTCAGTAATGGGCTACAAAAATCAACCACATTGTTTATTGATAAAATAAAATAAAATTTTAAAAAACTCTCAGGCTCATTCCATAGTGTGGATATGTCTTATTCTAGGATTGCTTTCTCTTCTTCATTACACAGATGGATTGCACAGGGGATTTCCCATGATCTAGGCCTGATTATGGCATACATCCCTTCTTCTCATATTCCATTAACCAGAACTCAGTACATGGCCACTCTCAATCACAAGGGTAGGTAGAAAAATTTAGCCTACTTATATGAGCAAGAGAAAAGAGAAATGAGGTTTGTTGAACGTACAGTCTCTGACACAGTAAGTTTCTCTAATTTGGGGTTCTGAAAAGTATTAGAGGTCCATTTGGCTATAGATGTAAATCCTCTTCTTTAGTCATCTGAGTCCTGTGCCTATCAATTGGGTCAATATTTGGAGGGAAAGATACAGAGATTATTAGTTTGAGTACCTTAAAATTCTAACAAAGAGGATTTTTCAAATTCGAGTTTGGGAAACAGAGTCTTTTCTGAGGTTGAAACTATAATCCTCATAAGACTTTGGAAANTACCAACGTTTCCATATCCACTCATCTGATGATGGACATTTGGGCTGGTTCCAACCCTTAGGTATTGTAAAGAGTGCTGCGATGAATACTAGAGAACAAGTATACCTGCGACTTGATCGTATCCATTCCTCTGGGTATATTCCCAGCAGTGGGATAGCTGGGTCATATGTAGATCTACGTGCAATTGTTTGAGGAACCTCCATACCATTTTCCATAATGGCTACACCATTTTGCAGTCCCACCAACAATGTATGAGAGTTACTTTTTCTCTGCAACCTCGCCAGCAATGGTGGGTGGGAGGGAAGACACAAGAATCAGAGTTCCTTGAAGTTGTTAAGGCAAGTGAACAGATATGAGGTTGATGGGAGGGAGGGGGGAGAGGGAGGGTGAGGGAGGATTCAGTAATGGGATACAAAAATCAACCACATTGTTTATTGATAAAATAAAATAGAATTTTAAAAAGTCTCAGGCTCATTCCATAGTGTGGATATGTCATATTCTAAGATTGCTTTCTCTTCTTCATTACACAGATGGATTGCACAGGGAGTTTCCTATGATATAGGCCTGATTATGGCATACATCCCTTCTTCTCATATTCCATTAGCCAGAACTCAGTACATGGCCACTCTCAATCACAAGGGTAGCTAGAAAAATTTAGCCTACTTATATGAGCAAGAGAAAAGAGAAATGAGGTTTGTTGAACGTACAGTCTCTGACACAGTAAGTTTCTCTAATTTGGGGTACTGAAAAGTATTAGAGGTCCATTTGGCTGTAGATGTAAATCCTCTTCTTTAGTCATCTGAGTCCTGTGCCTATCAATTGGGTCAACATTTGGAGGGAAAGATACAGAGGTTATTAGTTTGAGTACCTTAAAATTCTAACAAACAGGATTTTTCAAATTAGAGTTTGGGAAACAGAGTCTTTTCTGAGGTTGAAACTATAATCCTCATAAGACTTTGGAAACCATATTCCCTGCCATGTGGAGGAAAGTAAAACTTCAAAAAGTTCATGGAAATATCCATGTTATCTTTTAATTCTATTTTTTCCATTAACTTTTTTGAAATATCGTTGAATACACAGAGAAAGCTCCTAGGCATAGAAAACCAGAGATAAACGTTGCAATATGATGAGAAGATTCTGGTGATATTCCTCCTGGATCCAGAGATCCCTGAGCTTA
>NW_007728840.1:221392-223961 GCF_000696425.1 Galeopterus variegatus
CACCGAGGGTTGCGATCCCATTACCGGTCAGTAAAAAAGACAAAAAGGGAAAAAAAAAAAAGTTCATGGAAATATCCATGTTATGTTTTAATTCTATTTTTTCCATGAACTTTTTTGAAATATTGTTGAATACACAGAGAAAGCTCCTAGGCATAGAAAACCAGAGATAAACATTGCAATATGATGAGAAGATTCTGGTGATATTCCTCCTGGATCCAGAGATCCCTGAGCTTACAAGAAATACCCCAGTATCCTTCCACCAGCTTTTCCTTTGTGCCTAAACCAGCTTTAGTTAGGTCACTTGCAATCAAAGGCTTACTGACTAAGAAGAAAGACTAGTGTGTTAAAAATAAGTGAGATTGAAGATACCAAATGCTGAGAAAGATTTAGAGCAAATGGAACACTTAAACACTGCTGGTGGGAATGCAAATGTACACAACCACTGGAGAACTGGTAATATCTTCTGAGGCTGAACCTTGTGACCCAGCAACATATACGCAAGAAAAATGAATAAATATGTTCACCAAAATATTTATAAAGAGATGTTATTCCTAAAATTCCTGAATTTTAAACAATCACAATGTCAATAAATAGCAGACTAGACCAATAAATTGTGGTATGTTAATAAAATAATCAATAAAAATTAATAAGCTATTGATTCATACTACAACATGGATGAATTCCACAAAGCAGAATGCTGGGTGAAGGAAGCCAGATGCAAAAATGGACATATCGTATAATTAAAATTACATAGAGTTAAAAAACATGCTAAACTAATCTATGCTGTTAGAAGGACAATGGTGTGTAGGAGACACTCTGCTAAGTAGTTCCCATTTCCCTTTGGGACGTATTCTTCAGATCCACCAGGGCTGTTTGCTGACAGCCCTCAGCTGTCAGCCCTCTCCAGGAGTTAGTTACCCTTGACTATAGAGACCCCTTCTCTTAAGGTCACACTCTTTTCCTGGTTACTCCACGTCTAATGATGTTTGATGTGAGGGTACTAAGGCCCAGTCCCCTTGTCCCAATTTGGGACAACCCTGCAGAGCTATCACTGCTTCAGAGTACTTCATGGGGTCAGCTGAGGACTCAGTTGTGACTGTTCTGCAGCCCATCTCCCTTCTCTGTCAAACTCTGTTCTCTTCACTCCACTTCCTAATCAACTTCCTGTGAGAATTCACCATCTCAGGGTCTGTTTCCCAGGAAACCGACCTGCAACATGGTTACTGTTCGGTGATATGGTGAATGGGAAACATTACAAAGAAGGGGCTTCTGGGCAGTTTGGAATGTTCTATTTCATGGTCTAGTTACTGGTTACATGTGTACATCCATTTTGTGAAAATTCATTGAACTCTACATGTATGACTTGTGCACCTCTCTGCATGCTTGTTTTATTTAAATAAAAAGTGGCGGGAAAGTGGAATTATCAGGAAGAAAGGAGCCTCAAAGAAGATTATAATCCCAAATTTACTAAACACAAATGAAGGCCCTAGGAGGAATAAGGTCAGTCAGCGAAGTACAGTAGATTCTTGTTATTTGTAGTAGTTATGTTCTATAAAGTCACTGAATACACTGAGTTAGCAAATACTGAATGACTGCTCCTACGGGAAATATAGAGTTAGTTACCTGTGAGCCTCTGGTCATAATATTTTCATCATCTAATCAATACAAAACCTTGTTTTGCATATGTCATGTTTAGAAACACTTTATTTAATATATATTGTTGAATCATTAACATTGAACTCATAGCCAACAGCTGTATAACTCATGCCTGAATGAAGCTTATCTAACACATATATTTTCTCCATAAGGCACATCACAGCCTTCTTGTACTTAGGAATACTGGATGGCCCTTCAGCGCTATACTTGTGGGCTACTATAACAGTGAAATCATCAAAAAAGCACAAAATGTAAAAAATATTGCACTAAATATACCATGAAAGGACAACTTGCTTACAGTATGAGAGCTCAGTCAAGAAGACACAGTTGCATTCTTCAATGTCAGCTGGGAACATGCCTATTGGGTGATTCAAATTTTTGGTGCTCTGTGAATGTCCACGAATGAGCATGAAAGTGCCACAAATATTGACTTTGGGGTCACAAAAGAATTTTAGTGAATAGGCAAAATTGCGAATATGGAAAATGCAAATAATAAGGATCAACAATAATTACAAGAGTTGGGCTTCAAATCCAGAAAGGATACCATAAAAAGGCACCTATAAGTTTTTCTAATGTGATTTTTTTTTACCTTTAGAAAACATTTAGAAGAAAAAAATCCACATAAAACTCTCAACATATAGTTTTATTTCATCTACTCATTCTCTGTAATACATATAGATTTAAAAATAAAAGACCTTCCCGTTTTAAGGAACTGTTAGTCCCTCAAAAGTCATCCCTAAATGTCCATCAATGGATCATTGGATAAGGAAAATGTGGTGTATATATATAGACCATGGAATACTACTCAGCCGTAAAAAAAAGAATGAAATTCTCCCATTTGCAGCAACATGGATGAAAGTGGAGAAACTTATGTTGAGCAAAATAAGCAAAGCACGGAGGGATAAATACCACA
>NW_007728840.1:225203-226562 GCF_000696425.1 Galeopterus variegatus
ATGGTAGCAAAAGTATTCTGTATGATACTGTAATGGTGAATACATGACATGATGCATTTGGCAAAACCCATAGAACTGTAGAACACAAAGAGGGAGCCCTAAAGTAAAATTGGTTCAATGATAATACATCAACATTGGTTCATAACTGTAATAAATGTACCACACTAATGTAACACATTAATAGTAGGAGAAAGTGTATATGTATGTTCGGAGAGGTACGGGAAGTATCTGCACTTTCTGCTCAATTTCTCTATAAACCTGAAACTGCTATAAACATAAAGTCTATTTAAATAAAAAATTATCCCTTTAAGAGAAAGATTGCTGTACATCATGTGTTAGTTTTCTATTGATGCTGCAACAAATTATCATAAATATAGTGGCTTAAAACAACACAAATTTATCATATACTTCAGTGGGTCAGAAGTCTGATACAGGTCTCACTGGACTAAAATCAAGGTGTCAGCAGGGCTTTATTCCTTTAGGAGGCTCTAGGGTAAAATGTTTCTTTGTCTTTTCCAGCTTCGAGAGGTTGCCCGCATTTCTTTGCTTGTGGCCTTCTTCTTCAATGTTCAAAGTCAGCAATGCTGTCTCCATGACTATTCTTTAATAGTCACAGCTTTCTCTGAACATAAATGGGAAAATTTCTCCTCTTTAAAGGACCCATGTCATTAGATTTGGCTCACCCAAATAATCCATGATAATCTTCCCATCTCCAGGTCCTTAATTTAATCGCATCTGAAAAATTTCTTTTACCATGTAAGGTAACATATTTACAAAGTCCAGATCTTAAGATATAGACATCTTGGGAGTTGGGAAGAAGGCATTATTCTATCTACCACATGGCACTCTATAAGGGAAATTGACTTCATACACCCCGTAAAGAACCAAACAAAGCCAAATAACTTGCACCTAGGAGATATTTTTCGTTGCATTTATAAAAAAATGGATCACGTTGGTCCTTGAAGTTTGCTGATTTTCATGGCAATTGAGTCCTGGAAACCACATAAAGGTAAAATTTTCCTCTTCGACATATTTTTATTAAAGCATTTACTGAAGTGAATTGAAACATGAAATCAACTTTGCCAGGCACCAATTTGCAATTACTAACAGCCGTTATCTATTTATAACTGAGAATAACAAAGTTCTGGCTGCTATCATTCCACGCAAGTGAACCACTTCAGTAAAAGAACTCGGTAGGAAACTCTTGTGTGGTGGGGAGTTGTCTTAGGCAATTTTACTGCAGTAAACCTGTCTAACATGCAACCCTCAAATCTCATTCCCAGGTTTACAAGAATGATTTTTGTAGAACTCAGATGTTATCTGCTAGAATTGGCTGTGAGTTGAGTTTTTTGGGTTGGA
>NW_007728840.1:227933-228784 GCF_000696425.1 Galeopterus variegatus
AAAAAAGCATTCGAAGACGTGTTGTTAGGCTTCCATCTAGTGGCAAGAGCCACTGTTCAAGATGAATGATGAAAGAAAGGCAAAGAAAATAAAATTTTAAAAACGCACATTTAGGACAGCTGTGGCCTGAAGGGTAAAGTCAACCTATTTTAAGGGCACACACAAATATATATATATATATACATATATTTCTTTAAGTATAGTACACGCAACATGTTTGTGTGTTTTTATAAGCCAGAAATTTGTTTCTAAAGGTTTCTTTCCTCTGCAGTATAACTAAGAACAGAGCCTCACATATAGAAATTAATATTTGTTGATGGATTTAATTTAATCAGTTTCTTTTCCCTTAAGGAACGTAAAACTTCCTTTTGTGAATGCCTTCTTCATGTATTATATTCCTGAGTAGAAGATAAGAAGTCGTCATCAATATGCAAATTAGCATCCTTCAATATTGCCCAACCATGAAAGTAATAACTTTTCATGGCAAATGAGCTACACAGTCGCTACTCTGAATTTCATCTGCATTGCAAATCCTGCTTTTGGGCTGACACTGTTCTCTCTCTCTCTCTTTTTTTTTTTTTTTTTTTTTTTATAACGGCCTTATTAAGATAAAATCCATGTACCATTGATTTAGTCCATTTTGTGTTGCTATAACAGAAACACCTGAGACTGGGTAACTTATAAGGAAAAGAGGTTTATTAGGCTTACCTGGGACGGTTGCATATGGCACGGACCTCAGGCTGCTTCTACTCATGGCAGAAAAGTGGCAGCAGCTGGTGGGTACAAGCAGAT
Source organism: Galeopterus variegatus (assembly GCF_000696425.1). Lineage (NCBI taxonomy): Eukaryota > Metazoa > Chordata > Mammalia > Dermoptera > Cynocephalidae > Galeopterus > Galeopterus variegatus. The sequence goes on from NW_007728840.1 coordinate 228,726, forward strand.
CACATGGCGAGAGGAAGTGTGAGAGAGAGAGAGAGAGAAAGGGAGGGAGGAGAGAGAGA
>NW_007728840.1:229262-234048 GCF_000696425.1 Galeopterus variegatus
CTATCTTGTCTTTCTTGTTTGAAGAGTATATTAGTCCATTTTGTGTTGCTATAACAGAAACACCTGAGACTGGGTAACTTATAAGGAAAAGAGGTTTATTAGGCTTACCTGGGACGGTTGCATATGGCACGGACCTCAGGCTGCTTCTACTCATGGCAGAAAAGTGGCAGCAGCTGGTGGGTACAAGCAGATCACATGGCGAGAGGAAGTGTGAGAGAGAGAGAGAGAGAAAGGGAGGGAGGAGAGAGAGATAGAGGGAGAATGTGCCAGGGTCTTTTTTAAGCAACCAGCTCTCGCGGGAACTAATAGAGTGAGAACTCACTCATTAATCCCCCTCCCCCAGGGAGAGCATTAATCCATTCATGAAGGATCCATCCCCATGACTCAATCAGTTTCCAACACTGCCACATTGGAGATCAAATTCCCACATGAGTTTTGGCGAGGACAACACATCCAAACTCCATCAACCATAAAATTCCAAAAAAAGTGTATAATGTCGTATCTTTTAGTATATTCAGAGTAGTGCAACCATCACCACTATATAATTTCAAAACATTTTTATTATCCCAAAAAGAAGCCACGTACCCATTCATGCCCATTAGCAGTCACTCCCCACTTTTCTTCTCTTTAGACCCTGGCAACCACTACTCTACTTTCTTTCCCTATGGATTTGTCTATTTTGGATATTTCATATAAACAAAACCATACTATATGTATCCTTTTGTGACAGGCTTCTTTCATTTCAGCATAATGTTTTCAAGGTTCATCCTTGTTGTGGCATGTTCCAGTATTTCATTTCATTTTATTGTTAAATAATATCCCATTGTATGGATATATCACATTTTGTTTATCCATTTGATACTTGAGGAGAGTGTTTGGTGAGGCCCGATGGCTGGGCTCAACCCACCCTGTCCTCCTACCAGGTTCTTGACTCCAGCACAGGAAAGAATTCAAGAGCAGAGTTACTGTAGAAAGTGAAAACAGGTTTAATACAGAGAATAAGAAGTACAGAGTTCACAGAGAAAATGCAATCTAGTTCCAGAGGCTAAGCAGGGCCTGCACTAAGTTCAATACAAAAGTCAGAAATACATGCTTAAACCTTAGGACTAAGTGCAAGCTGGCTCAAGAAAGTGAGTAGCCACCAGCTAAAAGTAGGTTTAATACAAAAGTAAAGTATATGCACCTCATTAGCAGAGTGCAGGTTGGCCCCAGGGATGTGAGTGACAACCCTGCCTTCTGTTGGGGAATCCACTTTTATAGTTTTGCTACCTAATACATATTCAGGCTATCTAGTGAATATTCAGCTGGGGGGTGGCTATCTAATGGATATTCAACTGGGGGGTGGCTCCGGGCTATGTAACATACTCTTGCACATGCTCAGTTGGTCCCCCTTTTGGGCATGTTCATTGGTCAAATTCTATCACATGCACCAAACATATTCAAGAATATTCTTGGCTGTTTAGCACCTCTTGTGGAAGGTCATTCAAAGGATAAATTCCCCTTTACTGAGCATGCTCGGCTACTAGGGTTATGTAACCTCTCTCTACTGAGCATGCCCAGCCACTGGGTTTGCATAAGTCTGCCTCCTGAGGTCTCAATTTCCCTGTGTTGTTGCCAAAAATAGGGCAAATAAGCAATAGTAACTCTCCTGCAGGGGAAGGCCTAGAGAAGTGGCCTGAGACCTTGGGGAGTGGCTTCAAACCCAGAGGAGTGTCCTGAAACCTGAACCCATGGAAACCGAGCACCTCCTATCTCACATTCATCAGTTGATGGACACTTGCGTTGTTTCCCGTTCTGGGCTACTGTGAATAATGCTGCCATGAACATTTTTGTCAAGATTTTGTGAGGACATACGTTTTCGATTATCTCGGTATATAAACCTAGGAAACGTATTGCTGAGTCATATGGGAGCTCTATTTTTAACATTTTGAGGAGCTGCCAGACTGTTTTCCAACTTTTTGCACCATTTTACAATCCCACAAGCAAGGTTCCAATTTCTTCACAATAACACTTGTTATTGCATGTCTTTTTTACTTTTGTCTTCCTAGTGTAGGTGAAGTAGTTTCACATTGTGGTTTCGATTGCATTTTTCTGGTGGCTAATGATGTTGAGCATCTTTTAGCATGCTTATTGGCCATTTGCACATCTTCTTTGGAGAAGTGTCTATCTAAATACTTTGCTCATTTTGTAATTGGGTTGATTTTTATTGTTTAGTCATAACAGTTCTTTATATACTCTGATACAAGTCACTTATTATATAATTTGCAAATATTTTCTCCCATTCTGTGCACTGTCTTTTTATTTTTCTTTGAAGTACAAAAGGTTTTAATATTGAAGTCGTCCGATTTATCTATTTCCTTTTGTTGCTTGTGCTTTTGGTATCATATCTAAGAAACCAGTGCCTAGTCCAAGTTTATATAGTCCAATAAATAAGTTAAGATTTATTCCTGTTTTTCTAAAAGTTTAATAGTTTTATACCTCACATTTAAGTCTATGATCCATTTATTAGTTAATTTTTATGTATATGGTGTGAAATAGGGGCCCAAATCCTTCTTTTGCATGTGGCTATTCAGTTAACCCGGTATTATTTGTTGAAAAGACGATTCCTTATCCTTGTCAAAAATCAATTGACCACAAAGGTGTAGGTGTATTTCTGGGTCTTCACTTCTATTCCATTGATCATTTCTGTCTTTAAGGGAACACCACACAGTATTAGCATTTATTAATGCAGCTTCACAATAAGTTTTGAAATCAGGAATTGTGAGTTCTCCAACTTTGTTCTTTTTCTTTTCCATATGAATTTTAGGTTGAGCTTTTCAATTTTTACAAAAAAAAATAAAAATAAACAAAATGGGATTTTGATAGGAATACATTGCCATCTTAACAGTATTAACTTTTCTGATCCATGACCCTGGAATGTCTTTACATTTATTTAGTCTTCTATAATGTGTTTCAAAATGTTTGACACATAGTGTTCCATGTACCATTTTGCACTTCTTTTGTCAAGTTTATTCATAAGCATTTTATGCTTTTTGATGCTATTATGAATGGAATTGTTTTCTTAATTTTATTTTCAGATTGTTCATTACTGGTGATTAAAAACACAACTGATTTTTGTGTGTCGATTTTGTATCATGAAATCATACTGAATGTGTTTATTAATTCTTTTAATTATTTTGTGGAATCCTTAGGGTTTTCTACATTCAAGATTACTTCACATCTGCAAATAAAAATACAAATGCTCCTCGAGTTATGATGGGCTTATGTCCCAGTAAAACCATCATAAGTTGAAAACATCATAAGTCAAAAATTCACTTAACACACCTAATTTACCAAACATCATAGCTTAGCCTAGTTTATCTTAAATGTGCTAAGAACACTTACAATAGACTACAATTGAGAAAAGTACCTAACAAAAGCCCTATTTTATAATAAATTGTTGAATATCTTATGTAAGAGTATTGTACCACATAGTGCTAGCCCAGGAAAAGATCAAAATTTAAGATTGAAAGTACAGTTTCTCCTGAATGACCATCACTTTTGCAGCATTGTCAAGTCGAAAAATTGTAAGCTGCACCATTGTAAGGCGGGGGCCATCTGTAGTTTTACATCTTCCTTTCCTATCTGGATGCCTTTTCTTTTTCTTGCCTAGTTTACCTGGCTAGATCCTCCCGTACAATTTTGAACAGAAGTGGAGAGAGCAGATATCCTTGCATTGTTCCTGATCTTAGCAGAGAGTTTTCAGTTTTTCACACTTGTAAAGATACTAGTTGTGTTTTTCATATATGCCTTTTATCAAGATAAGAAAGATCCCTTCTGTTCTTAGTTTGCTAAGAACAGAAGGAAATGTTCTCATCATTAAAAGTTGGTAGATTTGGACTGTTTTTATCATAAAAGGGTGGTAGATTTTGTCGAACTTTTTTCCACATCTATTGATATGTCATTTTGGGCTTTTATTCTATTAACTTCATATATTGCATTGCTTGCCTTTTTATATGTTGAAACAGCCTTGCATTCCTGAGATTAATCTCACTCGGTTATGGTATATAATCATTTTTATGTGTTGCTGAATTCAGTATGCTAGTATTTTGTTCAGAATTTTTACATCTATGCTCATTAGTGATATTGGTCTGTGGCTTTCTTTTTTGTGATGGCTTTGTCTGGTTTTGGCATTGTTCCTTTTTAAATCTTCCAGTTTTCCTAAATGTTCTATTGCTAAATAAATATGATTTTTCATCCTTCCCCAAATCATTCCACTTTCTAGATCTCTAGTTACTCGTTGAAGCAAAGTGACAGTGAAACAGAATGAAGGAAAGAGTGAAACTTAAGAAAGACTAACATAATCTCATCTATAAAGGGCATATGTGAATGATTTCTAAGTAATTTTTACTTGTTCACTTAAATTCTATGCTCACTTAAAATCAATAGGTCTTATGACAACTGACTTGAACTCCCCTGAGCTCTCTGGACTCCACTTCATCAAAAGAGAACAAAATGACTCTAGCTTATATGCACACACATGCATACACACACACACACACGCACATTTTCTCTCCCTTACATGTATCAAATTACCACTATGACCATCACCATCACTACCACTCTTCTGTTAAATACACACTCTACGCAGAATTTGGCCTAAGGAGAGAATATATTTCCACCGTTAAAAAATGTTGGACATGTCTATTCTTTTTCCTTTTTTAGTATAAATATGTAGATCCTCCCTACTGAGAGGGTAAGGGTAGAGCCTAGTAAAATCATGCTGAGAGTTCTCTTCTTATTGAAC
>NW_007728840.1:234943-276356 GCF_000696425.1 Galeopterus variegatus
GCGACTTCCTGGAGAGCCACTACCTGCATGAGCAGGTCAAGGCCGTCAAGGAGCTGGGGGGCCACCTCACCATCCTGCGCAAGATGGGGGCCCCGGAGGCCGGCATGGCAGAGTACCTCTTTGACAAGCTCACCCTGGGTGGCGACGGTGACAAGGAGGACTGAGCTGACTGTCCCCCCGGCCACGCGGTGCCTTCCTCGGGTCACCAGGCTGGGCATGCACGTTGCCCTTTCCAGAAGTTCGCTTAAGTTTTTCCTTCCAGTTTTGCCATTGTTGCCAATAAAGCTACTTGGTTTGCAAAGAAATAAAGGTGTCCAGTTAATTCGTGTGTGCAAAACTCTCACCTTTTAAGGATAAAGTCAAATCCCCATGCAGCTTTTAAAGGGTCTCTCTCCACCTACCCTCTATCTCTGCGAAGGGAGAGGAAAACTGTTCCACGGGCCCCTGTCAAATGCAACATTAGTTCTTCTCTTATACACAGTGTGGGCGGGTGGGCTGGTGTGGGTGGTAAAAGTATAAAACGTGGTATCTCTTGGGAAGATGTGAGGGAATGAGATGGGGCAGGGATTATATAAAGAGATTTTCAACTTTACCTGAAAACTTTTGTTTTTTAAACTATGCAAATGTTAACAGTTGATTCTAGGTAGCAAGAAGGGGGCCCTGGAAGAAGGCATGGCAGAGGACCTCTCTGACCGGCTCACTCTGGGTGACATTGATAATGAAAACTGAGCCTTAGGTTGGCTTCCTGGAAGACATGGGAGTGATTTCCAGCATATTGCCCTTACAAAAGCTCCATTTTGGGTTTTTCCTTCAACTGTACAATTTCTTCCAATAAAGTAACATGATAAAAAAAACAAAAACTCAATAGAAAGGCTGAAAAAAAAAAGTCAAGGCTGAAGGTCAAATTCGTGGCATTGACTATAAAGTAGAACAAATGCCCGTTGAATGTTAAGCCTATGACTCAGGGGGTGGGAGAGAGTTGAAGCTGGAGACCAGTTAGGAACCACTGTAGCTGGTCCAGGTGAGAGACTGGTGTGCCTTGAACTGTGTTGGTGGCTTAGGAGACGAAAAGACATAGACAAGTGCCAGACAGACTTTTGATAAATTGACCCCAGAACCCCTGGACGCCAACCCCCACAACCTCCAAGACCCTTGACCCCCATCCCAACCTCTGCTTCTGACCCTCAACCGTGTGACCCCTGACCCCTGGTCCCCTTGAGTGCATGATCCCCACCCTTCCGGATCCACAACCCCCCACCAAAGGTCACCACCGTCCACTTCCGGTCCCATTCCAGACCCGTGTTCACACCAGCCATGGCTGCCGTGGCGCCCTCGCAGGTGCGCCAGAATTACCACCCGGACTGCCAGGCCGCCGTCAACAGCCAGATCAACTTGGAGCTCTACGCCTCCTACGTCTACCTGTCCATGGCCTTCTACTTTGATGGTGACAACGTGGCCCTCCCGCACTTCACCAGCTACTTCCTGCGCCGGTTGCACGAGAAGCGCGAGCACGCAGAGGAGCTCATGAAGCTGCATAACCAGCGCGGGGGCCGCATCTGCCTGCGCGACATCAAGAAGCCCGGCCGCAACGACTGGGAGAGCGGCCTCAGGGCCATGGAGTCCGCCTTCCACCTGGAGAAGTGCATCAACCAGAGCCTCCTGGACCTGCACCGCCTGGCCACCGACAAGGCTGACGCGCACCTCTGCGACTTCCTGGAGAGTCACTACCTGCAGGAGCAGGTCAAGGCTGTCAAGGAGCTGGGGGACCACCTCACCATCCTGCGCAAGATGGGGGCCCCGGAGGCCGGCATGGCAGAGTACCTCTTTGACAAGCTCACCCTGGGTGGCGACGGTGACAAGGAGGACTGAGCTGACTGTCCCCACGGCCACGGGGTGCCTTCCTCGGGTCACCAGGCTGGGCGTGCACATTGCCCTTTCCAGAAGTTCGCTTAAGTTTTTCCTTCCAGTTTTGCCATTGTTCCCAATAAAGTTGTTTGGTTCGCAAAGAAATAAAGGTGTCTAATTGATTCGTGTGTGCAAAACTCTCACCCTTTAAGGATGAGGGCAAATCCCCATGCAGGTTTAAAACGGGTATCCAGGGTTTGTCTCCAGCCACCCCCGTCCCGTCCACATACAGCTCAAGATCTCTGCGGATGGAGGGGAAAGTGTTCCATGGGCCCCTGGCAAAGGCAACATTAGTTCTCCTCTTACACACAGTGTGGGTGGGTAGGTGGGTTGCGGGGTAAGAATATAAAACATGGTAACTTTTGGGAAGAAGTGAGGGAATAGGATTGGGCAGGGATTTAAAATAAAGAGATTTTCAGGCCAGCCCCGTGGCTCCTTCGGGAAAGTGCGGCGCTGGTAGCGCCGATGCTGTGGGTTCGGATCCTGTATAGGGATGGCCGGTGCTCTCACTGGCTGAGCGTGGTACTGACCACACTGTGCCGAGGGTTGCGATCCCTTTATGGGTCAAAAGAAAAAAAAAAAAAAAAGAAAGAAAGAAAAGAAAGGGATTTTCAACTGTACCTGAAAACTTTTGTTGTATAAACTATGCAAATATTAACGTTGGTTAATTATAGGTAGCAAGAAGGAGGCCCTAGAAGAAGGCATGGGAGAGGACCTCTTTTTTTTTTTTTTTTTTTTTTTGGGTCTTTTGTCTTTTTCCGTGTCCGGCAACGGATTGCAACCCTCGGTGTTGCTCCCGTGCCTNCAGCCAGTGAGCGGGAACCAGTCTGTATGTGGGATCCGAACCCTCGGGCGGGAGCGCCGCCACACTTCCCAAGCGGCGCACTATCCAGTGCACAACCGGGCCGGCCCAGAGAGGACCTCTTTGACAGGCTCACTCATCGACAGTAGTAATGTGAACTGAGCCTTCGGCTGGCTTCCCCGAAGACATGAGACTGATTTCCTGCATATTCTTCTTACAAAACCTCCATTTGTGTTTTTTTTTCTTTCAACTGTACCACCTCTTCCAATAAAGTGACATGATAACAAACAAACAAAAGATAGAAAGGCTGAAAAATTTATCGTCAATGCTGAAGATCAATAATAAGGTAGAATAAATGCCCCTTGCATGTTAAGTCTGTGCCTTGGGGGGTGGGGGAAAGTTGAAGCTGGAGACCATTTAGGGACTATTGCAGCTGGTCTATGTGAGAGACTAGGGTGCGTTGAACTGCGTTGGTGGCTGAGGAGATGAAGAGATGTAGACAAATTCCAGATGGATTTTTGACAAATTGACAATATTTGCTCATGGATGGGACGTGAGGAATGTGAGATTGGAAAATTATATCTGGGGTTTGGACTTGAGCACCTGAGTTGATGATGGTGCTATTATATACCTGGGGCCATTTGCAATGTGGACATCTGGATTGGAGAGGTGGGGAAGTCATGTCATGTAAAATCTGTGATCGTTATTAGACATGCAGGCGGAAATGTTGATCGGGTAGCTAGAAAAATGAATGTCAGTCTTGCAATATCCATATGGGAGACATCATCCTATAGATGGTATTGAAGTCATGTGGCTTGAGAAGTTCAGCAGAAAGAGAATATGGAGAGAGTATGGCACAGACAGCCCCAAGCCCAGGGCACCTAACGTTTACTGGATGGTTCAGGTGTTGCAACACCCAGAGAGCTGCTGGTCCTACCTTGACGATTGCCTTATTCGAGACTGTGGCCCCCAGTGTTTGCCCCAAGTTTATTTCAAAATCAGCCTGTTCCTGACAGGCCCAATATGGTCTCTGGTTTCTCCTTTCAAGATGTGGAGAAGAGTTATCCTTTTACGTTATCTTCATGGCTATGGGCAAAAAGAAATTACTTCCCAGTGAAAAGTAGATTCCACAAGGAAAAGATATACCTGCTTCTCTGATAGTTTTTTTTTTTTTTCCTGTTCCCCATTAAACTCTTCCCCTCTCTCAGTTACTGTATTCGACCAGATGAAATCTCTATCCATGTAGATCCTAAGGTTGGCCATGTCTGAGGAAATTATTCAAAATATATATAGATACAGATACAGATATAGATATTTGCACCATGTGTATTTTGCAAAGGTAAAAGTCAAAACTTTACAGACCATATCTTATAGTAACAGACACACGGGTAGCTTGTGTCTTATTAAAGATAGCAGATGGCTTTGAACATTTCTTAAAATATGAAATTTTAGCTATGCAGTAAATATTCCACATTTCTGCATTGCTGCACTCTAACACTTTCTTATTAGGATTATGGCACTTTGAGTTCAGTTTCCAGAAAATTCTACTGCCCCTTTACACTTCTTAGTCAAATTTGGTCTTTTCACTGTATGAGTATTTCTCACTCTGCTTGCTTTGAGGACCTCTCCTATCTCTGACCTTGTCTCAGATATTACCTATTAAAATATTTATGTCCACTGACTATTTTCCTCTAGATATGAAAAAGCACAAAGAGAGCATCTATTTTGAGTGTTTCAAACTTTAAATTGACTGACGATTCTTCTTAATTTCCTGATTTGGAGAGGAAATTTGGTGTAGTGATTTCTTAACCAAAGATTGCCTGGATTCAAACCCCAGCTTAGCCACTTAATATCTTAGGTGAACTGGGGGCAAATTATTTAACTTCTCCGTGCTTATATTTTCTTATATGTAAACTAGAAATAATAAAATCATCAACCTTATTGGGTTGCTGAGAAGGTTAGGGATATATGTGAAACTCAACAGTGGCTGGCACATAGTATTTATGTTATTTGTAAGCCATCATTATCCATCATCATCATCATCCACTCATAAGTTTCTCTGTGTTGTTTATGCTTTGTGGAGGACATTTCACATCTATATTTTGCCACCGGGAGTCTCTCTTGCATTTCATCCAACCACGTCACTCTGTGTATTGAGAAGGAAAAAATCCTTAGAAGCTGCTTTGGTTCTCAGGTGCTGCCAGGACTCCAGAGCGGTCCTGTTTAGGTTGCTGTTTTTGCTGTCCCACACTCAGGTCCAAGACTTGAGGTGAATTTTGCTGTGGCAACTTTCCCTGGTAATCCTCCCGCCATTCTGTCTCAACCAGCTTTTCTTTTAAATCACCCCCTAGAGCGCTTTATGCTAATTCTTCCCAAACTCAGATTGCCTGAACCTCCTGTTTCTAATGCTGCCAGGACTCCAGAGGGGTCCTGTTTAGGTTGCTGTTTTTGCTGTCCCACACTCAGGTCCAAGACTTGAGGTGAATTTTGCTGTGACAACTTTCCCTGGTAATCCTCCCGCCATTCTGTCTCAACCAGCTTTTCTTTTAAATCGCCCCCTAGAGCGCTTTATGCTAATTCTTCCCAAACTCAGATTGCCTGAACCTCCTGTTTCTATCTTGAAATTCCTCCCAACCTCAGAGATTGTTAAGTGAAAGGATGAAGTGCTAACCCTGATCCACACCTTCATTTGGATGTTCGGACCTGAAAAGGAGAGGAATGTGGAGGAGGCAGGGGTAGGGAGACAATGGGCAAGTGGGACCACATTAGGATTACTGATAACCTAATAACTAAAATTGATAAATCGTCATGAGTTTGAGCATGGAGGTTCTCAAGCTTTGCTGCACATTAGAATCACCTGCAGAGCTTTTGAAGCTCTCCATGCCCAGGCCCCATCCCAGACCAAATACATCGGTCTCTGGGGCAGGACCTAGGCATCCCAGGCAGTGAAAACCAGTGCTAGCATCTTGCCTCTCAAAGTGGTCTGTGGACCAGCAGCATCAACCTCACCCAAGAGCTTGTTAGACTTGCAAATCTCAAGCCCCGCCCCAGGCCTACAGTATCAAAATTTACATTTTAACAAGGGCCCAGGTGATGAGTATGCACACTGCAATTTGAGAAGCACTCTTTAGCACCCTGATTGTCAAACATGGCTGCACCTTGAAACCTCCTAGAGAGCTGGAAAGTAATACGGTAGTGCCCCGTATCTGTGGGGGATACGTTCCAAGACCCCCAGTGGATGCCTGAAACTGAGGATAGTACCAAATCCTGTATATACTATGATTTTTTTTCTACACAGTAATGGGTTTGTAGTGGATACAGCATGGATACACTGAACAAAGTGATGATTCCTGTCCCGGGCAGGAAGGAACAAGACAGTGCGAGAGTTCATCATGCTATTCAGAATGGCACACAATTTAAACTTATAAATTGTGTATGTCTGGAATTTTCCATTTAATATTTTCAGACAATGGTTGACCCTAGCTAACTGAAACCGCAGAAAGCAAAACCATGGACAGAGGGGGACTACTGTACTAATAATGACTGCATTTAAACACCTCATTCACTATACCCTCCTGTAAGTACTAGACCAAACACAATAAAAATTTAGTGTAACTTCAACAATTATTTTTGAATCAACAATTATTGATCACATACACTCACACACACACAAAACACACACACGCACACACACACAAATACACACACACACACAATAGCTTTTATCCACTCTGGCTTTTATCAGAAACTAACTTGATTTATAGTATGAGTTGACAGACTACAGTCTACAATCCAAATCTGGTCCCCCATTCTTTTTTGTAAGTAAAGTCTTATCGGAACACAACCATCCCCATTCAATTGCCATTGTCCGTGGCTGCTTTTACTCTACAACAGGTTACTTAGAAGTAGTGACAGAGACCATATGGCCTGCAAAGGCTAAAACACTTACTATCTAGTCCTTTACAAAAAATCATTGCCAATCCACGTTTTATAGTAACTTGCCACAGCCCTGAATTCAACTAAAGCCACCAAATATTTTAAACTTTTCACTTTTCTTTATGCATCTGTTTGTCTTTTTCTTTTTCCTTTTATTTTCTCCCACTCTCATAAATATTTTAAAATAATTCACATATTTGTAATATTTTACACATGGCCATAACTCTCACACTTACCAGAATCGTGTATTTCAGCAAGTCAACCTTTGGTCTTTCTGTGTCTTCAGGTTAGCCTGTCTCTCAATGTGCCTTTGTTAATTGAGGGCCATAAGTCATCCTGCTTCTGAGAACATCATAGTGGAAGAATGACTAACTAGCCTTTTTGATTCATTCTACATAATCACATATTCCTCACAGAGGCTGTTTAAAGTACACTCATTTTTAAGTTATTGCAATCTATTCCAATGATTTTTCTTGTTGTGAGGCATTTAAATTTTATTAATATGCAAAGCTACTGCCTTGCACAAGGAGGAATAGATTTCTTCTATTTTATCTGTATTTCAGCATTTATGTTTTATAATGTTGCTTTTGGTTTATAATTTATTATATATGATATCAACTGTGCCACATGAGCCAGAGATTTTTTTCTCTGTTTGTGCTGTGTAAAAATTCTCCGTGCATGAATTTTTTCCTCCCCAAAGTTTAATTCTTCTATGAAGTTGCTTGAGAGCTAAAGGTTCAAATTTAAAATGTATTTTAGAACTATAAATCAAAGATTAAACCTAAATGAAAACATTCTAGGAAAAGAGCATTCTTGTAGTTTTTTATTTTTTAGCCAAACAGCCATTTATTTTCTTCTTAATTAATTTATTATTAATATTATTATTTTACATTCTAAGATGTCGTTGCAGAGCAGTTGTGAGGGCAGAGAAGAGGAGAAAGGGGTGGGGGATAGGGTAGGAGGAGGGGGAAGGAGGGACGGGGGCCATGGTCGAGGTCCATGGCACTCCCCTCATTCCGGCAGGGGAACCCAGGGGTCTTCCGGCAGTAGCTTGGTTGTGGCTGGGCTGGATGCAGACTTCGGTGGGGCATAGCTGAGGCCATCAGCCCCCCACCACACTGGCTTGAGAGCCCGGGGTGCTTCTGGCGGTGATTCGGTCATTGCTGGGCTGGATGCGGACATGGAGGGATGTTGCTGAGGCCCCCATGGTCCCCCCAACCCCATCTTGGGAGCCTGGGGGGCTTCTGGTCTTCCTAGGTTTTATAGATGTTCTTTGGTGGTGTTAGGCCTTTACTGGTTAATATCAGAACTTTGTCTCTGAGCTGTGGGTGTTTTCTCTTTCAGTTCTGAATTGTATTATTAGCTATTCCCACCACGTAAACTCTCCACTGGAAACAATTTGATGTCCTTTGGTTACTTCTAAAATGCGGGAACTTCCTGTGGGGACCAGCACTTGAGCCCTGCGGTTGAGCTAAATTGCTGCTTTGCTGCTGATTCTCTGGGAAGGCTTTTCGTGCAGCTCAGGTTTTAATTGTGGACCTTTTAAGAACTTCTGGGTCTTGTGAAGTCTGGTACATCTGGGTTGTATGAAAACTCTGGTGTGGGCCCGAGTCTTTTTGGCAAACTGCGTCCCTTGCAGTTCTCTATTCTTGACCAGTCTCCACTGAGTCGGCCTGTGCTGATTGGAAGGCAGATCAGCTGTCCATGCTGTGCCCCAATATTCCCCAGACGGCCCGTGTCCCTCACCCCCTGCACTCCAAAACCTTCCCATGGGATGGGCCATGTATCAGTCCCTTGCAACAACTCACTGACCTCTGAGTGGCTCCTTTTGTCAGTTGTCTGTGTCCCCTCAATCCTATGTGGGCCCAAGGGAACCCTGCTAATGGTCTTGCTGGCCTGGGGGCCACCAAGGCCATGTTCTCCCCTGTAGCCTCCCATCAACTTCATATGAAATGCACAGCAGTGGCTTTTGCCAGCTCTTGCTCTACGTGCTCACTGGGGCCAGCCTTGAAGTGGCTGGGGCTTGAAACGATCAGAGCAGTCCTTTCTTTCTCTCATCGTGGCTTCTCCGCCTTCATGAACTACGCAGGTCTCTCCTCCTCTTCCTCTGAGCTCTAGCAGCCCTAGCTTGGAAGTCTTTGCTTTTTAATAATTGGTTGATTGTGGGAGAGGGTGACACTGGGTACCATCTATTCCATGATCTTGATCAGAAGTCTCTAATCCAAAGAGCCATTCTTTCAGCAAATCATACTGGGTTCTGTGACATGTTCTGCACTACGCCTGGCGTTAGGAATGTAAGGCGACTAGACCAGTTTCTGCTCACAGTCTGACAGTCACATAAATAGATACCTCCGATCTATTCTGGTAAGATCTAAAAGACAAGTAAACCCAAACTGCTGTGTGAATCCAGGAGAAAAAGGGGGTCTAGTTTTTACCTAGGGAGTTCTTACCTGTAGAGGTGACATTGAGTCTTGAAGTATAAATTGAAGTTTGACAAATGGAGAGAAAAGGAAAGTGTACCCTAGCTGTGCTTATTTGCTGCAGAGAAGCCAATAGAGAGGGAGAGGTTATAAATGCTGGAGTGTAAGGGGATATAGTTGGTAAAAAAAGACCCCAGAGAAGGGCAGAGTGGTGGATTTACCTTATCTTTAAAAGGGATATTTTTTTCTTTTAAGGAACTCCCCCCAAACTCCTCTCTCAATGGTCATCGCAGACATACTAATTAACAATGGTCTCTTTTCAGTCCTTGCCCTGCTTTATCACTATGTAGCACTTAACAGTATTGGCTAGTCTTTCCTCACAGACATACTAATTAACAACGGTCTCTTTTCAGTCCTTGCCCTGCTTTATCACTATGTAGCACTTAACAGTATTGGCTAGTCTTTCCTCCCCTGCGTTGCCTCTTGCTCTATATACTCTCCCCCTTGAGCTCAGTCATACCCATGGCCAATCTCTCTCTGCAGACATACTAATTAACAATGGTCTCTTTTCAGTCCTTGCCCTGCTTTATCACTATGTAGCACTTAACAGTATTGGCTAGTCTTTCCTCCCCTGCCGTGCCTCTTGCTCTATATACTCTCCCCCTTGAGCTCAGTCATACCCATGGCCAATCTCTCTCTCTCTCTCTCTCTCTCTCTCTCTCTCCCTCTCTCTCTCCCCTCCCTCCCTCTCCTTCCCTCTCCCCCACCAAGTTCCAGATGGTTTTCTTGACCATTCCATTTGCACAGCCACCTATGATACATCTTCCTCTGGATGTCCCCAGAAAACACAGACTCAACAAGTCCCAAAATGAGCTCATTGTCCCTTCCTGAAACCCTCTCTAGATTTGCCAGACTTTCCCCTAGTCTCACAAGTAACACATTTTTGAGTCACCCTAAACGTGTGGCTCTTAGTCAGCCTGAACATACTTAATATCTCTCCTCTCCATGTGCTCCTCTCCTACCTAATTGATCCGTCTTTTTCAGGCTATAATTATCTATGATCTAACAATTTCCATAATGTGGGTACCTGTCAGGGCTCCCCAGCCAAAAAAAATTGACTCTGGCTAATCAAAGTAGAAAAATAATTTATTTAGAATGATATTCAGTAACATACTTGGAAGGCTGTAGAACCAGGCTTAGAAAATAGAACCCATCCTACAGAGTGGACCCTTGTTTGCCATCTGTCTTGACATTTTTTTCTCATACATGAAGGATGTTCAAATGTTGGGCAGCCCAAAGTGATAAATGAATAATCTACTTTTTCTAGCCCTCTTTTAGTAGATGCTGTTGGTGCTCTGCCCAGATCCAGCTGACCAGCTGGATACTCAAATACCCAGCTGCTTCTGAGTGCTGCAGCCAATAGCTTATGCCCGTAACCTCAGAAGTTTTACCCTAGGCTAACTGGAGCAGCCAATGACTCAGTGGTACAGAGGTACAAAAGCATGGATGCTTCGCTCTGTCACTGGTAGTGACTCACATTCCAGGATCTGTAATGTATCAAGCCAAGGTTAGTCTTTGCCTAAGACCACTTCCTTCTTGGCTCCTTCCCCTGCTCTATGCTGCCTTACAGGTTTCTCCTGAGTGCACTCCTTCAGTAAATCCCTGTTTCAGGTTCTGCTTCTAGGGAATTTAACCTAAGATCCACCCTCACACAGAGTTGATCATGCTCTTCCTTATGTTACCACAATTCCTGCCTCATTCCTTGTTAATGGCACTTACCACGCTGTGTGGCTATGTTTTCTTTAAATGCCTATATTCCTTAATGGGCTATGGAATCCTTGAGTGCAGGGAAAGTGAGCATTTTTTTCTCTCTGTAAGCCCTACCATATATGCAAACAGGAACTTTAAAATCGTCAGCTGAACTTAATTGGAAATAAAAATAAGATCATAGTAGATTAAAGAATAAATAGAAATGAGGTAGTGGAGACAATAAGTGTAGTGGTAGGCTAGACGTGCCTACCTACCACTTTACAGTGTCTAAATGTGCCTTAGACTGTTGTTATTGGCTCACTAATTTTATCCCCCAACTAGATTATGAGTGACAGAGCAAAAGTAAGTTTTTAGTAATAGTCTCTTCCCCAAAGAACTTCTTATAAGACATAAAGTTCATGCTATCTGGCTACTTTCCCAAACGGATTGGGTGTATTTTTTTGTTTCTTTGCTAGTTACATTATTAGTTACTCAAGTAGGACTCAGTTTTAAAATTTGCGACTTAGCCATTTGTTCTCTTCAAACGAATGTAGAAAATAAGACTGCATGGCCAGGGCTAAGGATTTCACACATTATTTTAGCATTTCTTGAAGCCTATATTCTTTATTACTTTAGAGATACACACACAGTTATTTCATATTTGACAAATGATCTTGGTTTGATTATCACGTTGCCTCATCTGTAAGAGTCCCTGTGTGGTGGATATGGAAGAGTCAAATAATTTACTGAGCATTTACTATATACAAAACACCATGCTAAGAATCGTTGGGGGCTAGAATGTTGACAGAAAAGAATAAAAACTATCTATGCTGAAAGACCATGGGTGAGCTAGAATCATGGCATAGCTTTGGATCAATTACAGAAGACCTCATCAACCAATTTCAAATTAATTATTATTTTTTAAAATTTATTTATTTACTATTAATATTGTTTTACGTTATAAAATGTTGCAGAGTAGTGGGAGGGGGAGGGGATAGGGCATAGAGAGACGAAGGTAGGGGTAGGTATGTGAGGCTGGCCCGTGGTAGGCTCCTTCGCTGGCCTGGTTGTGGATGGCGGGGTGGTGTGGCTGAGGCTCACAGACTCTCCCTTCGCCAACTCGGGAGCCCTGGGGGTTTCTGGCAGCAGTTCAGTTATCACGGGGCTATATGCAAATGTTGGCACGTGTGGCTGAGGCCCTTGGCTGCCCCCACTATGGCTTGGGAGACCAGGGGACTTCGGGCAGTGGGTTGGTCATCACCGGGCTGGATGCAGACCTCAGGGGGGCGTGCCTGTGACCCTCAGCCACCCCAGTCCAGCTCAGGAGCCTGCAGGGCTTCTGCAGAGGCTTGGTCATCATCAAGTTGGATGCAGACATCGTCAGGGGACTTGGTTGAAGCCCTCAGTCAACCCTCACCCTGGCTCAGGAGCCCAGGGGCTTCTGGCTCTTCTAGGTTTTATAGGTGTTCTTTGGTGGTGTTAGATCTTTACTGGTTAATAACAGAAATTTGATCTGTGGGTTTCTTGTGTTTTCTTTCAGGTCTGTGTTGGATTATTAGTTATTCCTACCACATAACTCTGCACTGGAACTAACATGTCGTCCTCCGGTTACTTCTAAAATGGGAGAACTTCTTGTGGGAACCATCACTTGAGCCCTGTGGTTGAGCTAAATTGCTGCTTTGCTGCTAATTCTCTGGGAAGGCTTTTTGTGCAGCCCAGGTTTTAACTGTCGACCTCGTATGTACTTCCGTGTCTTGTGAGGTCCAATACACCTGGGTTGTGTGGAAACTCTGGTATGGGCCTGAGTCTTTTTAGCAAACTACACCCCCTGCAGTTCTGTGTTACTGACCAGTCTCCTCTGAGTGGGCCTGTGCTGATTGGAGATCAGATCAGCTGTCCATGCTGTGCCCCAATATTCCCCAGATGAGCCAATCTCTCCGACCCCCCACACTCCAGACACTTCCCCATGAGACGGGCCGTGCACCAATCCCTTGCAATGACTCACTGGCCTCTGAGTGGCTGCTTTTCCAGTCGTCTGTTGCCCTTCGCTCCTATGTGGTTCCACAGGAACCGTGTCAGTGACCTTGCTGGCCTGGGGGGCCACCAAGGCTCTCTTCTCCCCTGCAGTCTCCAAGCACCTTCACACAAAGGGCACAACTGTGGCTTTTGCCAGCTCTTGCTCCTTGTGCTCACCAGGACCAGGCTTGAAATGGCCAGGGCTTGAAACAGTCAGAGTGGTACCTTCTTTCTCTCATTGTGGCTTCTCCCACCTTCATGAACTCCACAGGTCTCTTCTCTTCCCCTGAAGTATAGAAGCCCCAGCTTGGCAGTCTTTGCTTTTTAATCGTTGTAAATTGGCTGATTTGGGGAAAGGGTGATGCTGGGGGCTATCTATTCTGCATTCTTGATTCTCTGCCCTTTTCATATTCTCAAATTAATAATTAATGCTGAGCCTGTACGGCTCTAGAGGGCGGAGCATTAAAGGATGACTAGCAAGAACTAGGTTAATAAAGAAAGGATTTTTTTTGAGAGAAGTTTTTCTCAACTGTGCTCATGAACCTTCTTTTGGAAGATACTTTCTCAATATTTCTGTCTATCCCATGCCCTCCTTTTTGTTTCTACTCTAAAATTTTCAAGCCATGATTCTGAACATAACTTAATCAAAAATCAGAAGGAATTGAGTAGGTGGTGACCAGTCTGAATTTCAAGCTGAGAATCTCACTGGGCTGTCACTTGGTGAAATGCCATTGGTCCAAGTCTGGCCCTGACATTTTTAAATCCATGGGTCTATTTTTCTCAATGATTCGAAAAGGGGGCAGGTTTTACATAAGGGATAAGCGACCTTTTTCTGCAAAGTGTAAATATTTTAGAATTTACAGGCCATGTGGTCTTTGTTACAACTATTTAACTCTGCCGTTATTGTGTGAACGCAGCCATAGACAATATGTATGGTGTCTGTGTTCCAATGAAACTTTATTTCCAAAAACAAGTGGCTGGCCAGATTTGGCCCACACACTATAGTTTTTCAATTCCTGTTCTAGAAGTTTGATTCACACTGACAATATTTCCAACAGTCATTAATCAGCCACAGATAGAAAAAACTCACACATAACAGGACAGATTACCTGCATGTCCTATCAGAAATTGTCCACTAAAGAAGCTAAACTGCAAACCAGAAGTTTGCTTAGAAAGCAACAGGTTAGGCAAAAAAAAAATATGTTTTCATGGTTTGTGTTCTTCCAGAAGTGACCCTGAGACAATAGTATAAATGCAAGTATTTGTTTCGTAGAATACCCAGAAAATATTAGTAAGGAAGTTGAGAAAACAGGAAAGAGAAAGAAGCCAATACAATTTGCATTATCACGCAAGATCGCTAAAGTCAACTTGAGTATAATCTCCCAACACCTTTTATTGGATTTTCTCCCCTTTCTATTTTCCCCCTCTATGTGTCCTGGTATCATAACCTGTTTCTGTGAACTGAACGCTTTCGTTCCCCCCCCCATTCTTTTGTTGAAATCCTAATATTAGACTCGACAACGGACTTAGCATAAGCACAGCCTTGTTAGTTATTTCACAAACTAATTCCCCCTCTCCCTCTCCTCTCTCCTCTCTTCTCAGCAGGTACTTTCCAATAAAGTATCTTGTTTAAAACAGGAAAACCAGCCAGCCCCCCCTCCACCACCTGACCCATGGAGAGGTGAGCCCGGGAGACCTGCACTGTGCTGGCGACACCCACCGGCTCCTTGGACACAGAGGGGAACACCAGTACCCACCGCCTAACCTGCCAAGGTGAGCCAGCTGAAGGCTCATTCTATGACCACACATTCTGGAACAGGACCCAAGGTGGTATAACATAACCCATAACTACCACCACCATACCTACTATCAAGCATAGACAATTCACCACCATAGTAGGAGCCAGGGCCACTCCACAGCCAAACTCAGTTTAACAGAAGAAGAAAACCTTCAAACAAATGACCGAATATCAACCAAAAAAGACTAGAAGCACAAATAAACAAGAAGAAATAACACCTCCAAAATAATACAGTGATGCTCCAATGTCAGACTCCATGGAACAGGGAATCCTTGAAATGTCTGAAAAAGAATTCTGAGCAATGACCTTAAGAAAACTTGAGGGCCGCCGCATGGTGCACTTGTGAGAGTCCGGCGCTGGGAGCACAGCAGTGCTGCCGCCATGGGTTCGTACCCTATAGAGGGATGGCCGGTTCGCTCACTGGTTGAGCGCTGTGCAGATGACACCAAGCCAAGGGTTGCGATCCCCTTGCCGGTCACAAAAAAAAAAAAAAAAAAGAAAGAAAACTTGAAGAAATAAAGGAAGACTCAATCACAGAACACAATGAAACAATAAAAAATATCCAGAATATGAAGGAGGAAATCTACAAAGAGATTAATACTTTTTAAAAAGGTGTATCAGAACTCCTAGAAATGAAAGATTCATTCAATGAAATAAAAAAACACAACTGAGAGCTTGAGCAGCAGGGTAGAGCAAGCAGAAGAAAGAATTTCAGAGACTGAAGATGGTCTTTTAAAAATAACTTAGGTAGACATAAAAATGAAAAAAGAATTTAAAATAATGAGGAACATCTAAGAGAGATAGCAGACAACTTCAAGCACTCTAACATGCGAATTGTGGGTATTCCAGAAGGGGAGCAGGAATGTAAAGATATTGAAAATCTATTCAAGGAAATAATAACAGAAAACTTCCTGGGTGTAGGGCAAGATACAGACCTTCAGATACAGGAAGCTCAAAGGTCCTCAAACAGATTCAATCTGAAAAGATCCTCCCCAAGACAAATTATAGCTGAATTTGCAAAGATCAAAGACAAAGGGAGAATTCTAAAAGCAGCAAGAGAAAGCATCAGGTCACTTATAGGGGAACTCCCATCAGACTAACAGCAGGCTTACCAACCAAAACCCTACAGGCCAGAAGAAAGTAGAATGAAATATACAAAATACTAAAAGAAAAAAAAAATGCCACCAATAATTCTTTACCCAGCCAGGCTCTCCTTCAGAAACGGGGGAGAAATAGTGTATTTCCCAGACAAGCAAAGCTGTGGGAGTTCACAACCATACAATCAGCCCTGTAAGAAATTCTCAAGAAAGTCATTCATCTGGTATCTGAATAATGGTGACCATTATCACAAATACACAAGAAAGACCCTTAAAACAAAAATGTCAGCAAGAAAGATAAAGAAGCTAAATCATCCCAACTGAAATCTCCAACTAACATTGAAGAAGAGAAATAAAAGGTGAAGTAATGATCAAAAGATATCAAAACCATCTGAACAAGAAGCCATTAAATGACAGGAATTAAGCAACACTTGTCAATAGCTACCCTAAATGTAAATGGACTAAACACCCCACTCAAAAGACACAGACTGACTGATTGGATTAAAAAGCTAGACTGAAGGGCCGGCCCGGTGACGCACTGCTACAGTGCGCCGCTTGGGAGCGTGGTGGCGCTCCCACCGAGGGTTCGGATCCCACATACAGACCGGTTCCCGCTCACTGGCTGAGCGAAGTGTGGGAGCAACACCGAGGGTTGCGATCCCGTTGCCGGTCCCGGTCCGGTACGGGCGCAACACTGAGGGTTGCGATCCATTGCCGGACATGAAAAAAGACAAAAAGGAAAAAAAAAAAAAAGCTAGACTGAAGTATATGCTGCCTTCAAGAAACCCACCTCACCTGTAGAGACACACAAACACTAAAAGTGAAGAGATGGAAAAAGATATACCATGCAAATGGAAACTAAAAACGAGCAGGAGTAGCTATTCTTATATCAGATAAAATAGACGTTAAACCAAAAAACATAAAAAGAGACCAAGAAGGCCACTATATAATGTTAACAGGATCTATCCAGTTAGAAGACAAATCAGTCATAAATATATTTGCACCCAATGCTGGAGCACCCAGATATGTAAAGCAAACACTCTTAGACCTAAAGAAAGAAATAGGCCCTAATACATTAATAGTGGGTGACCTGAACACCCCTCTCTCAGTATGGGACAGATCTTCCAGGCAACAAGTCAACAAAGAGACACAGGATTTAATCTACACCTTAGAACAACTGGACCTGGCCAATATATACAGAACATTTCACCCAACAATTAAAGAATATACTTTCTTCTCATCAGTTCGTGGAACATTCTCCAGGATAGACTACATATTAGGTCACAAATCTAGTCTCTGCAAATTTCAAGAAATTGAAATCATTCGAAGTATCTTTTTGGACCACAATGGACTAAAATTGGAAATTAATAATAAGCAAAACTCTGGAACTATACAAATACATGGAAACTAAATAATAGGCTCCTGAATGACCTACAGGTCCAGGAAATCAAAAAATTTCTAGAAACTAATGAAAATAAAGATACATCATACCAAAAGCAGTGGGATCCTGCAGAAGGAGTACAAAGAGGCAAATATATTGCAATAAAAGCTTACATCAAAAGAATGGAAAGACTTCAAATAAATGACCTAACACTACACCTCAAAGAACCTGAAAAGTAATAAAAATTCTAAACTAAAGGTAGTATATGGAAAGAAATAATTAAGATCAGAGCAGAACTAAATGAAATGGAGACCCCAGAAACAATAGAAAAGATCAACAAAACAAAAAGTTGTTTTTTTGAGAAGATAAATAAAATAGACAAACCATTAGTTAGGTAAATAAAAAAAAAGTGAGAAGACCCATATACCAAAAATCAGAAATGAAAAGGGAGACATAACAAGCAATACCACAGAAATACAATGTATCATTAGACACTATTATAAACAACTGTATGACAAAAGAGATGAAAATCTGGAAGATATAGAAAAATTTCTAGACACATACAAACTACTAAGACTGAACGAGGAAGAGATAGAAAACCTGAACAGGCCAATAACAAGCAATGAGATTGAAGCAGTAATTAGCAATATTCCAACAAAGAAAAGTCCATGCCCAATGGCTTTACAACTGAATTCCTTGAAACTTTTAAAGATGAGGTACTGCCAATTCTCCTCAAACTATTCCAAACAATTGAAACAGAAGACCCCAAACTAATTCATGAGACCTACATAACTTTGATGCCAAACCAGAAAAAGACACAACAAAAAAAAGAAAATTACAGGCCAATATGCTTGATGAACATAGATGTAAAAATCCTCAACAAAATATTAGCAACCAGAATACAGCAAAACATTAAAAAATATATATATACTATGACCAAGTGGGATTCATCCCTGGGATGCAAGGATGGTTGAACATACAAAAGTCAATAAATGTGATACATCACATCAACAAGCTCAAGGACAAAGAGGATATGATTATCTCAATAGATGGTGAAAAAGTATTTAACAAAATTGAACACCTCTTCATAATAAAGACTGAACAAATTAAGAATAGAAGAAAAGTATCTCAATATGATAAAAGCCATTTATGACAAGCCCACCACCAGTATCATCCTGAATGGGGAGAAACTGAGGGCCTTTCCTTTAAGAATACGAACAAGAGAAAGATGCCCACTCTTACCACTTCTATTTTATGTACTACTGGAGGTACTAGCCAGAGCAAACAGGCAAGAGAAAGAAATAAAACGAATCCAGATTGTAAAAGATGAAGTCAAACTGTCTCTATTCTCAGATGCCATGATAGTATAATAGAAAAACCTAAAGACTATGAAAAAACTCCTATATCTGGTGTCCTGACCTGCGGGATATTCAACGCAGACCCAGGAGGGAGGAGTGGGAATTGGATGGGACAAGAGACACGAGAAATGGAGACAAGACAGTATTCTGATCAAGTCTCGTTTATTAGCCAGAAGGTCACAGCTTATATAGACAGCAGGAGGGAATCAGCAGATAAGGAAGTATGCAGATGTTTTCTGGGAAAAACTACAGGGCAAATCAATCCAGGAAATGGAACATTTCTCAGCTATCTAAAGCAAAGCAGCAGTGATCTATGCCTAGGGTTGTGAAAGCAGTAAGAAGGAGAAAATGGCGGAAAGGTCAAAGCATTTATATCTTTAGTGTGAGAAGGCTATTAGCAGGGCTTCATGACCCTGGGCAGGCTATGACTGGGCTCTTTGGCCCTGGACAATCTGGTTAATAACTTCAGTAAAGTTGCAGGATACAAAATAAATGCCTCCAAATCAGTTACATTTATATACTCAAATAACAAACTAACCAAAAGAGAAATAAAGAAAGTAAGCCCATTTACAATTGTCACAAATAAATTAAAATATCTAGGGATCAATTTAACCAAGGAGGTGAAAGACCTCTACAATGAGAATTACAAACCACTTCTGTAAGAAATTAAAGAAGACAGAAAAAGATGGAATAATATTCTATGCTCCTGTATTGGAAGGATTATCATTGTGGAAATGTCTATCCTACCCAAATTGATCAACAGATTCAATGCAATTCCTATGAAAATACCAATGACATTCTTCACAGAAATGGAAAAAATGACCTTACCTTTCATATGGAACAGAAGACCCTGAGTAGCCAAAGCAACCCTGAGCAAAACAAAGTCAGAGGCATACACTACCTGACTTCAAATTATACTACAAAGCTATTGTAACCAAAACAGCATGGTAGTGGTATAAAAATATACATTCAGACCAATGGAGTAGAATAGAGAACCCAGAAATCAATCCTCGGGCTTCTAGCCATCTGATAACGGACAAAAATCTACATTGGGGAAAAGACTGCCTCTTCAACAAGTGGTGCTGGGAAAACTGGATATCCATATGCTGATGAATGAATCTATGCATCTCTCACCATACACTAAAATCAACTCAAAATGGATTAAAGATGTAAGTATAAGACCCCAAAGTGTAAAACTACTAAGGGAAAGTATAGGTTAAACACTCCAGCAACTGAGTCTGGGCATGGACTTTATGAACAGGATCCTGAAAGCACAAGCAGCAAAAGAAAAAATAAACAAATGGGACTATATCAAACTAAAAAGCTTCTGCACAGTAAAGGAAACAGCAACAGAGTGAAATGACAACCTACAAAGTGGTAGAAATTTTTTGCTAACTATGCATCTGACAAGGGATTAATATCCATAATATACAAGGAACTCCAGCAATTATACAGTAAAAAAACAAATAACCTAAATAAAAAATGGGAAAAGGAGCTGAATAGACAGTTTTCAAAGGAAGACATACAAATGGCCAACAGGTACATGAAAAAATACTCAACATCACTAGCCATCAGGGAAATGCAAATTAAAACTACA
This sequence comes from Galeopterus variegatus, assembly GCF_000696425.1. Taxonomy (NCBI): domain Eukaryota; kingdom Metazoa; phylum Chordata; class Mammalia; order Dermoptera; family Cynocephalidae; genus Galeopterus; species Galeopterus variegatus. Next base: position 255,003 of record NW_007728840.1, read on the forward strand.
TTGAGATACCACCACACCCCTGTTAGACTGGCTATAATCAAGAAGACGGTGAGTAACAAATGCTGGTGAGGGTATGGTAAGAAGGGAACACTCCTACACTGTTGGTGGGACTCTAAATTAGTACAACCACTATGGAAAACAGTAGGGAGGTTTCTCAAACAACTACAGATAGATCTTCCATATGATCCAGCAATCCCACTTCCGGGTCTAAACCCAGAGGAATGGAAATCATCATGTCAAAGGGATACCTGCACTGCCATGTTTATTGCAGCTCTGTTGACAATAGCCAAGACATGGAACCAACCTAAATGTCCATTGATGGATGGCTGGATAAGGAAACTGTGGTATATATGCACAGACTACTACTCTGCCATAAAACAGAATGAAATATTCCCGTTTGCAACAACATGGTTGAGCCTGGAGAAACTTATGGTAAGTGAAATAAGCAAAGCACAGAGGGATAAATACCACATAAACTTACTCATATGTGGGAGCTAAGAAAGAAAGAAGGAAAGAAAGTAAGAAAGACCATAGCAGTGTGTTGGACGTGTAGAGGGAGAGGACATTCCTTGGGCTATAAAGTGGAATGGGTAGGAAAGGGGGAGGGGGAGGGAGGTTGAGGATAATTGGTTGGGGTCACGAGGTACGAATGCAATTTTTGTTATTAGGTATACAGCCAGTATGAATGTGGCCCCCACATCATGGGCATGAGGAGTGACAATCAGGTTTGTATCTCATGAATATTTAACCAATAAAAAAAAAACAGTTAAACTGCAAAATGCCAAAGTTAACCACCCCCACTCCTTCTCCCTTCTTCTGAAGCCAGATAAAACTTCTTGCTAGCATGTTCGGAGCAGGAAGTAATCTTTCAGTCTCTCCTGAAGCCTTTGCTGGAAATAAATCTTTCTCCCTCAAAGCACTGGGTTTGGATTCTCTCAGTTTCTTCTCTCACCAGGTTAAAACCTAACACAATCCCCAGTATGATGGTTATTTGGAGACGGAGCCTTTGGCAAATAATTAGGTCAGGAAGGTTGACCCCTCTTTATGGGGTTAGTGCCCTTATAAGAAAATATAGAAGATAACTTTTTTTCCTTTTTCTCTGCTCTCCACCATGTGAGGATGCAGTAAGAAGACTTCCATCTTTGAACCAGGAAGAGGGCTCTCACCAGAACTCAACCATTGTGGCACTCTGGTCTTGGACTTCCAGCTTTTACTGCTGTGATTAATAAATTTATATAATTTAAACCACCAAGTCTATGGTAACTTTTTATAGCAGTAGAAACCAAGACACTCCCAAAATAAACTGCTCGTACCCAAACTCTTTGCTCAGGATCTACTTTTAGGAGAACTCTAAGATACCATCCCTGATCCTATCCAATTTTTTTCAGAAAATTTGAAGAATGAATTGGTTGGTGAAGAAACAGAAGCAGACATGTGAAGTGTAGCTGAGTCATGGAAGTTGTGGAGCTTTAGGATAAAGAGCCAGGAAGTCCTATAGTAACTCTCCAGAAAGGCTTTGGGTAAAGAACCCCCCTTTAGTTCCAACTCCCACGAGGCCCAGTCCCATGTCCATTAGCTCCTCTGTTGCTAGTTTAAGTGTGTTTCTGTTTCTTGCCAGCTACATATCCTTGACTCGAGCAGAAGACCAAATGAACTCAAACTTGCTCCAAATCTGTCTTTTAAAATCAGATTATTCTCATTTGTAATGGAAAAACTGAAGCAGCTAGCAGGTTGATCACTAATGGCAGTCCTTTTTAGCCATAATATTTACAATGTGAGAAAAGCTCTGGTCCCAACAGCAACTCATTATTAAATCACTTTGAAGTTTGAAGGTAGGTCTGGAAACATGTCTACAGAGAGCTACTTCATTCATTTTATTTTATTTGATTCATGTTAGTTTCTGATCAGTCCCCAAAGAAGGTGGAGTATCCTTTTTGAAGGCCCATAATCTCATATGACTTCACCTTTCTTAGACAACCCAGTGATTGCTGATCAAGAATGAATAGTTCTGACACATCAAAATTATTTTAACATTATTACAGATTAATAAGAGAAAGGACAGGGGATAGAGGTGGGTAATAGGTAGGACCTCCATCAGAGTAAAATGACTCCCCTGAGAAAGATGACTACAATCTTGTTTTTTTAGGATCCCTTCTATTCACCCATTTACCTCAGCACAGGATAGGACAAGCAAGTAGCGCAGGGGAAGGGGGTAACTGCTACCATAGCGAGAGCCTTGGGAAATACATTCCTTGGGGTCATTGTCATTGCCTCTTACCTAAGCAAGCCCAAATAAAGTCAGACTTGTTAACCAAACATCTCTGCAACAAATCACTAAAGGACTCAGGTTATGCAAACCATGGTGTCATCCAACTCGTGTGTTTTTAGATTTTGAGAAAATGTTTTGTGAGTTCCTGTAGAGGAAGAGATATCTACACAGTACTGGCTTCCTAAGAAAGAGACTCAGTCGCACCTATCAAAGATTGCCATGCAAACATTGCAAACAGTAGGATTTGGTAGGAGGAGGAGATCTGGAGAAACTATACAAGCTTAGGGCTGAATCATTCTGTCTGGCACTGCAAGGAACTATACCTATGCCTAGTTTTTGCCAGGTTTACATATAGCTCTGGTCACAGAGGGATTTTAGGTACCTTCTGCTATGCAGACTTTCTTGCTTCTCATGATGTACTGAAAATATCCTGCTAAGAAGCCTGGAGGACTACCCTTAACCAAATGTCAAAGTTGTTATTATCAATAATGGACAAACCAACGTCATGTGATGCTCTGAAAAAGACACAAAGCCATTTATATAGCATTTCTGTCAGAAGAATATGTAAGCCACATATAATAATGAGGAAATAACAGACAAATTCAAACTGAGAAATATTCTACAAAACAGCTGGCCTATATTCCTCAAGAACATCCATGTCATGAAGACAAAGAAAGGCTGAGAACTGGTCTATATTAAAGGAGGCTAGAGAAACATGACAACTAAGTGCAATGCATGAACATAGATTGGATCTAGGAGAGGCAAAAAAAAAAAAAAAAAAAAAAATTCCCAGAAAGACATTGTTGTGACAAATGGTGAAAATTGAATATGGACTGTATAGTATATAATAAATAGCATTGTATCAATTTTAATGTTCCAGAATTAGATACTTGTACTATAGTTTTGTAAGAGAATGTCCTTGTTCTTAGGAAATATATGCAGAAGTTATCATCCTCTATCTCTCTTCACCCTGAAATATTTCAGCATGCTTATGTGTACATGTGTGTGTGTGCATATAAAATAATGCACATACAGAAAAATGTTAATTGCTGTATCTAAAAAGTATATTCCTAAAGGTAGGAAGTTATGTATACAGTGTAATTCTTCTGTAACTTTTAAATTATTTCTAAATCAAAGAATGTTTTAAATATTAAATTATTAATTACTATTATTTTATTAAAAATAAATAACATAAAGAAAATGTTTCTAAATGATCCTGCTGCCATAGTAAAGTGGAAAGTGAATGGGCCTGGGGGACTTGAGAACTTGTTACTCCTAGCTCAACCATTAAATAACTAAGTATTGTGGGATAAAGTCACTAAATCACTTCAAGATTCAGTTTTTTGTAAAATGAGAGAGCTGGTCTAGATAATCACTAAGATTAGTTCTTGTTCTCATACTTTGCGGGATGTCTCTTTCCACATATTCACTCTAAGAACACCAAACTGTACTCTTTTCAATTGCATTTATCCTTTATTGACTCATTTAAATATAGCAGCCTTCTTCCTGAGAACAAAGCCACAAATCAGCAACAATAACCAACTTCAACATGAATGTCTGCAAGTGCAATTTAAGCATTTTAGAATAGAATTGTACTAGCAGGAAGTATAATTAATTCAGGGGCATTCTATTGAGTAACCCCAGGTTTTTGGTATAGGTTCATTTCATCCATAACATTAACTGAGTTGTATAGTTGGATATAAACTGAGTGGTATAGAAGAACATCAGCACATCCGACACATTTTAATAAGGGAGATACAGATCTCATCCTAAATAAATAAAGAAATGGCAAAAAATAGTAAAGGATAGTTTCATCAACAGATTATGACATTATCTGTTGGCAATATTAGTCTGACTCCTAGGGTAAAGCATCATTTTCATTTTGAGACCTACTTTCAGGTACTGAATTAAATTTTAGATAGCCACAACTTTTTTCCTGTCTTTAAAAGACCCAACTCACAAATCTGTCATGCTTTCAGTTTCTGAGGCTGGCACTGGTAGTCTTTTCTCAGATGAATTCCAAGACTCATTCAGCTTTGTTAGTTAATTATAGTCATTATCATGAAAAGTACTAGGTCACATTAGTTCCAATTTTTAATTTTTTTTTCAGAAGAGAGTAATGTGTGAATGTTTAGCCAGGCCATTTTGTATTCAGCAAGTATCTCTGGCTTTTATTATTCCACTGTGACATTGGTAGAGGTCAACTGCAAAGCAACAGGCAGGGAGCAGAGTAACTTATGTCAGGAATGTGACAGCTGCATAGTGTTACAGCATTGTTTTGGTTTTTTTAAAACACAAATGCACTAAGCTACTACCCAACCCCCCAAAGCTGTTATCTTGGAAAAATGACTTGATTTCTCTTCCTTAAAATGTTCTATCTGTAAAATGGGAATGTGATTTTATTTCTTTAAGAACAATGACTGAATAAAGAGAACATAGGAGAACAAACAGTTCTTACTTCAGAAGGAATTGTGAATCCAGAAATGTATGACCTTCTTTAACTCCTTCCCAAAGCTCCTCTGAAATGACAAGAAGGGGTATTTTTTAAAAAATAGAAACCTGAAAGGATAAGTAAAATAGGAAATAAAACAACAGCAACAAAATTTAGAAGATGGAAAGCAGTAAATGACCTAGGAAACCAGAGAAATCTAAACCCTAAATTGGCAGAGGGGAAAGCTGAGAACCAATTCACTATACCCAGCAGCACCCTGAAAGGCTTAGGAATTGGTGATAACAGTGAACCCTGGAAGTTGGGGTGAGGGTAGGGCTGAAAGTGGAAAAAAGTTTGGATGAAATTCTGTGTACACAGCATTTAGGGTTCAGGTCCGCTTACCTCACTGTGTGCAGCATTTGACTGTCCTGCTGGCACTCTAGCAGTAGCTAAAGGTTGGTCTTTGGAGAGGTTAAGACAAGAGACTTCTGGACTGGGGGACACCAAGCACATTTGAGGTCAGAAGTGCAGTATGAAAAATAGGGGATTAAGTGAACATTTATATACTGAATTTGTGATGCCTCTTCTTCCAGCCCTCTCCTTCCACTCAGCTCCTGTTGCAATGAAAGTCAGACTTGTGCACTTCAGGCAGGTTATTAGATAATCCTTTTCTGTGGAAGTTGATATCAGAGGTTCCCAATGGAATATGCCAGTTGCATCACCACATTACCATGTCACCCACACTCAACAAAACCCACATACTCCCATAGAGCTTCCAGTCAACTTTTAAATATTTCATTCTTAAGTATAAACAGACAAACAAAAGAGAACAATCCTTTGACAGAGGCCAAACAAAGCAAAGCAAACATACAAACAGAGGAGTGTGGGAAAAAACAAAACAAACAAACAAAAACCAACAGAATTTGTAAAAAGAAGAAAAATTTAAAGAGGAGTTCATTAATATCTTCAAAGAGAAAAGAGAGTATTGCATCTGTAGAATAAGAAAAGGGTGCCAGTAATCGGAAAAAGTAGAAAACAATAACAAAAAAAGTATTTTGGAGATTAAAATTATAATACAAAAATTAAAAGTATGGAATATAAAGTTGAGGAAATCTTATAGAAAGTAGAGCAAGAAGACAAAGAGATACTATGGAAAAAATAAGAAAATTAAAGGACTGATCCAGACGGTCCAACATCCGATTAATAATTACAGAAAAACAGAACAAAGAAAATGGAGAGAAAGATATTATGAAAGAACAAGTAATAAAACATCCTATAACTGAAGTACATTAGTTTTCAGATTAAAGGGCCTATCAAGATGCCCAGAAAAATTGATAAAAATAAACCCACACCAAAACATATCATTACATTTCAAAACCCTAGGGACAAAGAGATGATTCTCCCTTCTTAAGAAAGAGAAATAAACTGTTCATACTCAAAAGGCCAGAGATTAGAATAGTTTTAGTCCTTTCAACAGCATCCCAGTAGCTAAAAGGCAATGGTTCAATGCCTTTAAAAATTTGGAGAAAATTATTCCAAAGCTAGAATTCTATTCAATTATTGACTGAGTGTGAGAGTGGAATAAAGATATTTTTGTACATGAGAGGTCTAAAAAATGTATTTCTTATGTGTTCTTTCTCAGGAATGTACCAGAGAATGAGCTTCATCAAAATGAGGAAATAAAGAAAACGGGAGATGAGGAAGCCAGGAAACAGTGCATACAACTCCAAGAGGCCATAGAAATTCACAGGCTCACGAGTCAGAGAGATCACCCTTATACCAGCATACTGGATTAGAGATGGTCTGAAGACTTCAGATAGCTTATTTAAGATCTTGAAATGGAGAGAACACCTGATATATAAGCCAGACACAGAAGAGAAATACCACATGTCCTTGCTCTTAAGTGGGAGCTAGAAAAAACAAACAAAAAACCAAATAAATTTTAAAAAGAAAAAAGTTTTAAGAAGAGATTTAGACAATTAATGGAGAATTGGAGTTTAATTTCGTAATAAGAATGTAGAAAAATAAGCAAGCAAACAAACAATGGCAATCATTAACTCCAGGTAAAATAAAAAGTTGTGCAAAAATGAAAAAATAACCATAGTATTGTATGGGACTCAGTTGTGAATAGTATTTTCATAGTCAATGGAAACGATATTGAACTGACCATAATTATGCTGTAACTATATGAAGATAATAGGTGATGGGTGCATGGGTGTGGTGGGGGCTAGAAAGGTAAAAGTGATCTAAATCCTTAGTTTTAGTAATGGGAAGTCAGTAGATATTACTGAAAACAAAGAAAATAATAAGCAGGTTATTTAAATATATCAAACTAATTAGCTAAAAGAATAAAAAACGGTTGCCTTTGGAAGTTGGGAAATATGGAAATGATTTGACTCTGTAACTCTAGGCAAATACAGCTTTGCTATAAACCTCAGTTATAAGAAAGAATGAGACATAAATAAGAATAATGACAATAATTAAAACAAATCAAATATTTTAAAATCTATACCAGGAAAGCAATTTATTATTTTGAGAGCTGGTAATAAGGGGAAAAGAACCAAGCATTTATCCTGCCTTTCTTACACACACTGTATTTCAAAGTAATAAAATAGTTTATTAATAAATTTTTCTGTTTTTAGAAGTATTCCAGTAATCAATGAAGTAGGAATGATAGAGTTAGAATATTACCATTTTGTGATTCCTCATGACATGATAATGAATCCAGGCAGTGATCATCAGGATCTGCTAATTTTACAAAGAGCAAGAAAACCAGGCATTCTGAGCCTCAGATGGAAGTACAGAACTCACCTACAGGTACCTTTGCAGTTAGGTAAAGAAAGGATGAACAATTCAATAAATGGTGTCAGGCAATTGCTTAACAACATAGAAAAAAATTGAATCCATACATCACACAATATACCAAAAACAATTTCAGTAGACTGTGATATACAAATGTGAAAAAGAAAAACTTGAAAAGTTTTAAAAGGAAACTATAAGAGAATAATTTTTTTATTCTCTTTATAATTTGATGTATGGAATGGGTGCTTAAACAAGACATTAAAAGTATAATACAAAAGATTGATAAATCTAACTACATTAAACTTAAAATGTCTATGTATCAAAAGACACAGACTGTGACAAGATTTTTATAATACATATGACTGACAGAATTAGTTACAAGACTATACTAAAAGCTATTATAAGTCAGCATGAGAAAGACAAACAACCCAATTAAAAATGGGCAAGAAATATGAACAAGTAATTCACAGACTAGGAAAAATCATTGACAAATGAACAGAGTATCGATGCAATGATCCGAGAGATGAATGTTAAAGCAACTATGAGATACCATTCTATATCCATCAGATTGACAAAAAATAAAAAGTTTGATAATACCATGGTTTGGTGAGGATGTAAGGCAATTCAACCTCTCTGTTATTGCTGGTAGGGATTGTAAACAGTCACAACCATTTTGGTTTAAAATCTGGCAATATCTAGTAAAATATATGATGTATCTTTCTTATGACCCAGCATTTCTGATCCTAAGTATACTCCCTAAAAGAATTCTCATACAGGGCTGGCTAGTTAGTTCAGTTGGTTAGAGTGTGGTGTTGATAACAACAAAGTCAAGGAGGGTTCAGATCCCCACAGCAGCTGGCTGCCAAAAAAAAAAAAAAAATTTCTCATAAATAAAAATGAGTAGATGTTTACAGCATCATTTCAGTAGGGAAAAGACAAACATCTCTAATATTCATCAATGCAAAATGGATAAATATATTGTGGCATAGTATGGTTATATGATGAAATACTATACAGCAATTAAAATGAATGTACTACATTGATCAAAATAGTAAGTTACAGAGGGTATGCACAACCTAATAGTGTTTACATATAGTTTATCAACGTGCAAAATAAATATATATAAAATTTATATGTAGACATAAAGTATAAAGACACGAATGGAATAATAAGCCTAAATTTAGGTTTATGACAAATTTAGGATTTTGGCAACCTCTAGAGTGTAAGGATTCATAGATCTGATAAGGGTCATCCAACCAAAAAAAATAGTAAGAGAATGATTATAATACCATTTTCAAAGTTTCATTCGGATTATTTTATAAATGTGAATTATTCAGGGAGTTTTAATGAAGTGATAAAGTCATCAAAGGCTAGCCTGGGTAAATTTTTAAAAGTCATCCCTAGCACTGTGTCAAACAAAATAATGACAGTTACCGCTCAGTTATTGCTAGCAATAAGAAAGACTCCTCATTCAGACATCTTAGAGCAAAGCTGATTGTACCTTCTCTGCCAAAGGCTATTTCCATAGTTTGGCTTGAGCTATTTTAAGTATCTATCAGGTCTTGAGCAATTTCTATATAACTCTTTGGCAGCAATCCCAACATCCAAATTAGCAACTAGGTGTTTGAGTAACCAAGCAGGATAAGAAATTACTATGTGTACTTTTATTCTAAGCCCCATTTGTCCAAAGGGAAAGTAAAACCTAACTGACTAACACTAACAAAAAGCATTCCTGTATTATAGTTCAGTTCTGTTGTCATTTGCAGAGACATACGATTTTTACATTGAGGCCTCACTGTAGACCTTTGCTTTTAGAAATGAAAGAGAATGTCAGTCTAGTAAAAATTATTTAACTGAATTATTTAAGTTCTGTCATGACATATACATGTCATGAGCCACTCTGCCAAAGAAGGGAAAAGAATATTGTCTCATATTGGTTTACAAAAATTAATTAAATACTAGAGCAATGTACTCATAAAAAAATTATACTTTTAAGGTAATTTAATAAAAGTACAGCAAATTTACAGTTTTTTAAAACTCAAAACACCCTGTAAAAATGCATAAAATATTATGAAAGGAAATATATGAAAATGTTACATTTTTGGGGTGTTGGGATTATGAGTTATATTTTTCAAATTTTCTACAATGAGCCTACATTACTTTTTTAAGTAAAAGGTTTTTTTTTAAACTAAGAATTCAGTATTATAATGTACTTAAATATTTAAAGGACACACTTTCAATCCTAATTGCTTAGTTATTAATAGAAAGCTTGAATGATTAACTATTGCTATATGAAACATCACGTGCATATCTTGGTAATATTTGTTTAAATTTGTTAATTATTTTACTCCAATCAGAAGTGATAGTCTATTTTACAAAATCATGTCTTCAACAAAATTATTTCTCCTCTCAACTGTGCTTTATTGACATGTTAGAGATACCCCTTAGTCATTTACCTGTGCATTTTACCTGACTATGCTGGTTCTCAGTTTTTGTTTCTTATTAGTATTACGTAGGGAATTTTAATAAATTCCTAGGTCAGGACACACCCTTGAAAAATTAATCCAGAATTTATGTGGGTGGAATCCAGTCATCAGTAGTTTGTAACGCTTCCTAGGTAGTTCCAGTGTGCAGCCAGTGTTGAGAACCAGTGAACTATTCTTATTAAAGTGTGGTTCAGGGACTGGAAGCATTGGCATCACCCAGGGACTTATTAGAGTTACAGAATCTTAGGCCCCTCTCCAAACCTACTACATCAGAATATGCATTTTAACAACATCCTCAGATGATTTACATGCATGTCAAAGGTTGAGAAGTGCTATTCTAGAGTGCTCAAATGAGTGGTTGAGATTAATAAAATCAAGGTCATGCATATGACTTTGTTCCAACCAGCAGTTTTGCTGTGTTTGAGGAAGATGTTTTAACGTTTTCTGATTTTTAAGGTCATGGGTGTGGATAGTCTTTTGTGTCCATGCGTGCTCGTAATGACCTCCCAAAGGCAAAGGATGTTTTTCCTTGTTAGGAGTTTCTCATTACCTCAGGAAATCAGTCAGTTAATGATATTAATTACTCTGACACCATTTATGAGCCTCATCACACAAAGGTACTACTTACTTCAGTCATATTGCAGCTGAACCGCGAGATCTTTTACACATCGATGTTGATTCACATTGCAGAGTGCTGGGCACGGAGGAAGTCCTCAATAAATTTTAGCTAGCTGCTATTATTATTCCTGCCTTTAAATGGAAAACTCCCTGGCTGGAATGTCCTTTTTCCTTTCTTCCTCACCTGGAAAATGCAAACTTAGCATTCAAATACTGACTCCCTGTGTAGCCTCACCTTAAGCGCCCTCATTTGAAGGGTTCATCCTGCATGCCACCCTTTCTGATTAGAATTCATCTGCTGTGGGGGCCGCAGACCTTCCTACTCTGTGCACTCCTCCAGGAGAGGGACCAAATGTCCTTAAACTCCTAGTGCTCCTAGGCCCTCCATAAATACATATATAATAAATCAACGATTGAAACAAAGAACCATCTCCCCTCATGGGGTTTTGCCAGATGCATAGCAGTGGTTCTACTCAGGCAGAATAGAAAACCACTAGAAAGCATCTGGTTTTGAAAATGATACGGTTATGAGATGAATTTTTTTGTAAGACATTTACTGTTTAAAGGAAAAATTTTAAATAATGTATTCTTTAAAGTCCTGGGCTATAGAGTCTCTTATTTCATCTATATGGTTTCCACGGAAACTTTCATATTACGAGAATTGGACTTTTATCTCTTTCTTATGCATTAATTCATTCATTCCCTCATTAATCCAACAGTAAATCATTTTAAATATCTACTCTACAGCATGATATGTAATAGGTACCTACAATAAGGCAGGACAATATGAAGGTATTACACTTTAGTAGGATTAAGTGGAAATAGCATCGTCGCATAATAATGCCTTACAATAGGAGATAATGTATGTTATGCAATTAAGCAAAATATTCCAAAATGGTTGTAGAGGGCATGAGGATCCCTTTTTAGGGGATTTTGTGTGTCCCTGTCCCAACATTGGGTGAGCTTTTTAAAATTTTTTTAAATATTTCTAAATTAATAGATAAAATTGTATGTTTTTACCATAAACAACATGATGTTTTGAAGTATATATGTGTTGGGGAATGACTAAATCGAGTTAATTAGCATATGCATAACCTCACACAGTTACTGTTTTTGGGTTGAGAACATTTTACATCCACTCTCTTAGTGTGTTTTAAGAATACAGTATATTATTAACTGTAGTCCCATGTTGTATAATAGATCTCTTGAACTTTCCATCTAAGTGATATTTTGTATCGTTTGACCAACATCTCTGCAATTACCCACCCCCCTGCAAACTTTAATGTGTTTTCAACAGCCAGGCTAACACCTGGAGCTCTTCCTCAGGAGGAAGACTCCGCTCAGGCTACTGGAACGGTTTTTGCAATGACTGTGGACATGGACTTATAAAAGCACAGATTCTTGGCTTCAGCTTGGGACAACTCTGAAGTGTAACTTACACTCCAGAGTTTCCTCATTGGATCTGTTGAAGCTACCTTCTGTGAGACTTGGCCTAAAATGGCATAGTCTTATTTGACTTTTTCTCTTTTCCCTTTCTGCTTCTCCCATTCCCATTCCCAGCACTCCCTGACCCCTGCCTGTCCGCCGGTCCTGGGAGCATCAGTTATTAAATCAGTTGAATGCAAATTCTTTCTGAGTCTGCTTCTAAGGATCATGACCTAAGGCACTTTTTAATGCTGTGTTTCTATAAATATATAAATACACACACAGAGTTTTACATACCCAGCACTTAACACTTATTTTATTCTGCCTTTATCAATTAGTCATTTATATTATTTATATATCTGTATTTCCCACTGGATTAAAAGGTCCTTATGAAGAGGAACTGTTTTATTCCTGTGTCCCTTATTCTCTTCCCTCCCCTCAATCACACCTCATAGATTCCCATACAGAGTAAGTGCTCAAATATGTTGTGCTTTGTCAAACCAGATAGAACACACATACATTTTATAGACATGTACATTAATTAAGAATGCTAATTACCCTAATTTGATCATTACACATTGTTTGTATGTATTGAAATATCACACTATACCCCATAAATATGTACAATTATGTGTCAATTACAAATAAAACTTTATTTTTTTATTTTTTTATTTTTTTTAAATTTTATTTTGTTGATATACATTGTGGTTGATTATTGTGGCCCATTACCAAAACCTTCCTCCCTCCTCCCTCTCCTCCCTCCCACCCAGCAATGTCCTTTCTGTTTGCTTGTCGTATCAACTTCAAGTAACAAATAAAACTTTAAAAAAATTATGATCAGCAGTTTAAAAAAGGAGAATAGTCAAATGTGATATTTTGAGGACTTAAACCATATGTTATTAAAGGATTATCTTTCTGGGCAAGCAGAGCATATATTTAAAAGTCTTATGACTTAAAAATAATGAAGTGAATTTTTCTTTAAAATGAATTGATTACCAAAAGAATTTTAAAGTAAGAAATGGTGCAAATAATTGCACCACTACAGAATTTGTCTTTTAGCCTGTTTTGTTATTAATGCCTACTAAAATTGCTCAAATGTAATCTGACATGGATTTTTCAAAAAGCCATAACTAGAAATGAAAGAAGAGATAAGAGGTTTCATGAAGTCTCTTTCCTTTGCCATCCAAACCAGCTCTACGTAATTCCTTTTCATGAATTCTGTTTCTCTAAAATCCCTTCAGCTCAGCCCCACTTGGGACACATGCATACAAAATACTCACAGTCGGCAAATGAGCTTGGCAACCTGGCTGCCCTGCACAACGTCCTTTCTGACATCTCCAAACAGCAACAGCACCCAGAAAAAGGGAAGTAGCCCTTTCTGAGTCTGCTTGCTCTAACTCAGTTATCTACAATGCCTTGGGATGTTCTTCCCATCAGGCACTTGTACATTGAATTTCAAATGTCGTCCTATCAGAGATAATATTGATCTCCACCTTCAACCAATTTCCATGTAAATTAGTCTTGGCTAAACATGTCGCCTAAAAAAAAAAAAAAAAAAAAAAGCTATGCAGAAAATTCGAAGACCTAAAGTATTTTTCATCACTTGTCACATGTGGTAATGAAAAGTATTTTTCCATGAGCTTCCCCATGCTCGATTTGCTGCCTCATTTCCAAAGAGTTGCTGGCTGTTAAAAGTCCACAATTGTTTTAATGTAGCTGTCGCTATTTTCATTCCATAGTTCTTCATTCATTGTCATGGTTGACCATTATTGCTAAGGTACCAGAAAGTGTTACTGGATGAGACCATACCCTCTGCATCAGAGCATGTGGATAGAAGTATGACTTTCTAAGCCAGTGCCAAAAAATGACAGTGCCTCTGTGCCAGATTAAAGTATTTCTGTTTCTTTCAAGAATCACCTAAATCAGAATCACTTGAGAGAGCTTTTTGAAAATGCAAATTCTTAGGGTCCACCATGTGAATCCAAATTTCTGGAGACTCTCTCTTTATATTAAGCTTCACCTGACCATCGCTGATTGGTCCAAGAGTGAACCCATGGCTCAAATAGAGCCAATGAGAATTCTTCCTTAAAATTTTAAATTTGCGTCACTGAACTGGAAGCTACATGGGGATCAGGAACCTTGTTTTGTTCTCTGATGTATCTCTAGCACCACAAATAGTAATGGCTGCAAAGTAGGAGCCTATTAAATTGAATTAATGGAATATGTTTCAGTTTCCATTTGATGGAGAGAACATTGTAAACTGTGAGGCAGCCACATTACCCTATGTTTGGAAGAAGGATAAAGACAAAATGAGACTATTCTGACAACGTTCAAGTCCCTAATCCAATTGTCTCTGAGGCCTAGCTATCTCCCTGTCATTTCCTTATTTTGTGAGCCAATAAACTGCCCAAATTTGCTTGATTTGGGTTTCTGTCACTTGCAATCTAAAACATTAATAAACACAGCCAGGATCTTATAGTCTCTTATTTGTAAATTATCCTATTATATTTTTACCACACTTTAGCCTACAACCAATTTCTGAAAAAGATTAGTAAATGTGAGATGCAGAAGTAGAGAAGACTTGCTTAAGGTCACATGCTACTGTGCAGAAAAACCAGTACTAATTTTTTTTTGAGTATTAATTTTTAATTCTACTCGTTTTTCCTATAAAATAAACACAAATACATGCATTTAACCTTCAATTATCACTGTAAAATATTAAGCAGTATCTAATATCTTATTCCCTAATATGACATTCCACCCTAACCATCTAACCCCTTCCTGAGTTTTATTTTGATAATGTATAAATTTTGAGTCATATTGTTATTACTAATTTTATCTTTCAGCAATAATTTTTGTTACTTTCCATTTAAATATCTACATAATGAGTTTCCTATTCTTTTGTGTTATTTATTTATTTATTTGGTTTTCGTAGCTGGCCTATATGCGGTTCTGAAAACCTTCACCTTGGTTTTTTTTCCCCCGTTTTTATTGGTTATGAATATTCATGAGATACAAAGCAGATTGCCACCCCTCATGCACATGATGTGAGGGCCAGATGCATACTGGCAGCATACCCATTACTACAAATTGCGTTTGTACCCCATGTCCCCCACCCAATTATCGCCAACCTCCCTCTCCCTCCCGTTTCCCCCCCACTCCACTACCCATTGATGGACAGTTACGTTGGTTCCATGTCTCGGCTATTGTAAACAGAGCTGTGATAAACATGGGAGTGCAGGTATCCCTTTGACATGATGATTTGCATTCCTCTGGGTATATATCCAGAAGTGAGATTACTGGATTGTATGGAAGATTTATCTGTAGTTGTTTGAGACCTCCATGCTGTTTTCCATAGTGGTTGTACTAATTTACAGTCCCACCAACAGTGTGGGAGTGTTCCCTTCTCTCCACACCCTCACCAGCATTTGCTATTCACTGTCTTTTTGATTACAGTCAGTCTAACTGGGGTGAGGTGGTATCTCAATGTAGTTTTAATTTGCATTTCCCTGAAGACTAGTGATGTTGAGCATTTTTTCATGTACCCATTGGCCATTTGTATGTCTTCCTTTGAAAACTGTCTAATTCAGCTGCTTTTCCCATTTTTTAATTTGGCTATTTGGTTTTTCTACTATATAATTACTTGAGTTCCTTGTGTATTATGGATATTAATCCCTTGTTGGATGCACAATTAGCAAAAAATTTCTCCCACTCTGTAGGTTTTCATTACACTCTGCTGATTGTTTTCTTTGCTGTACAGAAGCTTTTTAGTTTGATATAGTCCCATTTGTTTATTTTTTCTTTTGCTGCTTGTGCTTTCAGGCTCATGTTCATAAAGTCTGTGCCCAGACCTAGTTGCTGAAGTGTTTCACCTATATTTTCACTTAGTAAATTTACTGTTTCAGGTCTTATACATAGGTCATTAATCCATTTTGAGTTGATTTTAGTGTATGGTGAGAGAGGTATATCTAGTTACATTCTTCTACATATGGATATCCAGTTTTCCCAGCACCACTTGTTGAAGAGGCAGTCTTTTCCCCAATGTAGATTTTTGTTCCCTTTGTCCAACATCAGATGGCTGTAAGCCTGAGGGGTGATTTCTGGGTTCTCAATTCTACTCCACTGGTCTGAATGTCTATTTTTATACCAGTACCATGCTGTTTTGGTTACAATAGCTTTCTGGTGTAATTTGAAGTCAGGTAGTGTTATGCCTCTGGCTTTATCTTTTTTGCTCAGGATTGCTTTGGCTGTTTGGGATCTTTTGTTGTTCCATATGAAAGGTAAAATTGTTTTTACCATTTGTGTGAAGAATGTCATTGGTATGTTGACGAGGATTGCATTGAATCTGTAGATCACCTTGGGTAGTATAGATATTTTCACAATGTTAATTCTTCCAATTCAAGAGCATGGGATATCTTTCCATCTTTTTGGGTCCTTTTTAATTTCTTTCAGAATTGGTTTGTAGTTCTCATAGTAGAGGTCTTTCACTTCCTTGGTTAAATTGATCCCTAGGTATTTTTTTTTTTTTTCGTGACAATTGTAAATGGGCTTATTTCTTTACTTCTCTTTGTGTTAGTTTATTATTTGAGTATATAAATGCAACTGATTTGGGGGCACTTATTTGTATTCTGCAATGTTACTGAAATTATTAGGAGTTCTTTTATACAATCTTTAGGTTTTTCTATATATAGTATCATGTCATCTGCCAAAAGGGAAAGTTCGACTTTGGCTTTTCCAATCTGGATTCCCTTTATTTCTTTCTCTTCCCTGATTCTCTGGCTAGTACCTCCAGTACTATGTTAAATAGAAGTGGTAAGAGTGGGCATCCTTATCTTGTTCCTGTTCTTAAGTTAAAGGATCTCCATTTTTCCTCATCCAGGATGATACTGGTGGTGGGTTTGTCATAAATCGCTTTTATTGTGTTGAGATATTTTCCTTCTACACAAAATTTGTTGAGAGTTTTTATCATGAAGCGATTTTGAATTTTGTTAAGTGCTTTTTCAGCATCTATTGAGATAATCAAATGGTCTTTAACCTGAGTTTGTTGATGGGATGTATCACATTTATTGACTTTCATATGTTGAACCATTCTTTCATCCCTGGGATGAATCCCACTTAATCATAGTGTATGATTTTTTAAATGTTTTGCTGTGTTCTGATTGCTAATATTTTATTGAGGATTTTTGCATCTAGGGTCATCAAGGATATTGGCCTGTAATTTTCTTTTTTTGTTGTGTCTTTAACTGCTTTTGGTATCAGAGTTATGTAGGCCTCACAGAATGAGATTGGGAGAATGGCTTCTGTCTCAATTGTTTGGAATAGTATGAGGAGAATTGGTATTAACTCCTCTTTAAAAGTTTGATAGAATTCAGGTATAACACTATCCAGACATGGACTTTTCTTTGTTGGAAGACGGCTAAATACTGCTTCAGTATCCTTGCTTGTTATTGGCCTGTTCAGGTTTTCTATCTTTTCTTAGTTCAGTCTTGGTAGTTTGTATGTGTCTAGAAACTTACCCATGTCCTCCAGATTTTCATATTTGATGTCATACAGTTGTTTATAACAGTGTCTAATGATACTTTGGATTTCTGTGGTGTCAATTGTAATGTTTCCCTTTTCATTTCTAATTTTTGTTATTTGGGTCTTCTCTCCGTTTTTATTTATTTTTTTGTTAGCCTAGGTAATGGTTTGTCTATTTTATCTATCTTCACAAAAAAACAACTTTTTGTTTCGTTGATCTTTTCTATTGTTTTTTTTTTTTTTGGTCTCCATTTCATTTAGTTCTGCTCTGATCTTAATTATTTCTTTCCATCTACAACCTTTAGTTTAGGATTTTTGTTGTTTTTCAGGCTCTTTGAGGCGTAGTGTTATGTTGTTTATTTGAAGTCTTTCCATTCTTTTGATATGAGCATTTATTGCAATAAATTTGCCTCTTTGTACTCCTTTTGCAGTATCCCACTGGTGTTGGTATGATGTACCTTTATTTTCATTAGTTTTTAGAAATTTTTTGATTTCCTGGACCCATAGGTCATTCAGGAGCCTATTATTTAGTTTCCATGTATTTGTATAATTCCAGAGTTTTGCTTATTATTAATTTCCAATTTTAGTCCATTGTGGTCTGAAAAGATACTTCGAATGATTTCAATTTTTTGAAATTTGCTAAGACTAGATTTGTGACCTAATATGTAGTCTCTCCTAGAGAATGTTCCATGAGCTGATGAGAAGAAAGTATATACTTTAATTGCTGGGTGAAATGTAATATATATATTGGCCAGGTCCAGTTGTTCTAAGGTGTAGATTAAATCCTGTGTCTCTTTGTTGACTTGTTGCCTGGAAGATCTGTCCCATACTGAGAGAGGGGTGTTCAGATCACCCACTATTAATGTATTAGGGCCTATTTCTTTCTTTAGGTCTAAGAGTGTTTGCTTTGCATATCTGGGTGCTCCAGCATTGGGCGCATATATATTTGTGACTGATTTGTCTTCTAACTGGATAGATCCTGTTAACATTATATAATGGCCTTCTTGGTTTCTTTTTATGTTTTTTGGTTTAACGTCTATTTTATCTGATATAAGAATAGCTACTCCTGCTCGTTTTTGGTTTCCATTTGCATGATATATCTTTTTCCATCTCTTCACTTTTAGTGTTTGTGTGTCTCTATAGGTGAGGTGGGTTTCTTGAAGACAGCATATACTTCAGTCCAGCTTTTTAATCCAATCAGTCAGTCTGTGTCTTTTGAATGGGGTGTTTAGTCCATTTACATTTAGGGTAGTTATTGACAAGTGTTGCTTAATTCCTGTCATTTAATGGCTTCTTGTTCAGATGGTTTTGATATCTTTTGATCATTATTTTGCCTTTTATTTCTCTTCTTCAATGTTAGTTGGAGATTTCAGTTGGGATGATTTAGCTTCTTTATCTTTCTTGCTGACATTTTTGTTTTAAGGGTCTTTCTTCTGTATTTGTGATAATGGTCACCATTATTCAGATACCAGATGAATGACTCTCTTGAGAATTTCTTACAGGGCTGGTTGTGTGGTTGTGAACTCCCACAACCTTTGTTTGTCTGGGAAATATGCTATTTCTCCCCCGTTTCTGAAGGAGAGCCTGGCTGGGTAAAGAATTATTGGTGGCATTTTTTTTTCTTTAAGTATTTTGAATATATCATTCTACTTTCTTCTGGCCTGTAGGGTTTTGGTTGGTAAGCCTGCTGTTAGTCTGATGGGAGTTCCCCTATAAGTGACCTGATGCTTTCTCTTGCTGCTTTTAGAATTCTCCTTTGTCTTCGATCTTTGCAAATTCAGCTATAATTTGTCTTGGGGAGGATCTTTTCAGATTGAATCTGTTTGAGGACCTTTGAGCTTCCTGAATCTGAAGGTCTGTATCTTGCAATACACCCAGGAAGTTTTCTGTTACTATTTCCTTGAATAGATTTTCAATATCTTTACATTTCTGCTCCCCTTCTGGAATACCCACAATTCGCATGTTAGAGTGCTTGAAGTTGTTTGCTATCTCTCTTAGATTTTCCTCATTATTTTCAATTCTTTTTTCATTTTTTTGTCTGCCTAACTTATTTAAAAAAGACCATCTTCAAGCTCTGAAATTCTTTCTTCTGCTTGCTGTACCCTGCTGCTCAAGCTCTCAGTTGTGTTTTTTTTTATTTCATTGAGTGAATCTTTCATTTCTAGGAGTTGTGATACACCTTTTTAAAAAGTATTAATCTCTTTGTAGATTTCCTCCTTCATATTCTGGATATTTTTTCTTGTTTCATTGGGTTCTGTAATTGAGTCTTCCTTTATTTCTTCCAGTTTTCTTAAGATCATTGCTCAGAATTCTTTTTCAGACATTTCAAGGATTCCCTGTTCCATGGAGTCTGACATTGGAGCATCACTGTATTATTTTGGAGGTGTTATTTCTTCTTGTTTATTTGTGCTTCTAGTCTTTTTTGGTTGACGTTCGGTCATTTGTTTGAAGGTTTGCTTCTTCTGTTAAACTGAGTTTGGCTGTGGAGTGGCCCTGGCTCCTACTATGGTGGTGAATTGTCTTTGCTTCATAGCAAGTATGGTGGTGGTAGTGAAGGGTTATGTTAAACCACCTTGGGTCCTGTTACAGAATGTGTGGTCATAGAATGAGCCTTCAGCTGGCTCACCTTGGCAGGGTAGGTGGTGGGTGCTGGTGTTCCCCTCTGTGTCCAAGGAGGCGGTGGGTGTCACCAGCATAGTGCAGGTCTGCTGGGCTCACCTCTACATGGGTCAGGTGGCGGAGGGGGAGCTGGCTGGTTTTCCTGTTTTAAACAAGATACTAAGAACCTGCTGAGAAGAGAGGAGAGAGGAGAGGGAGAGGGGAAAGTTGTTTGTGTGAATAACAAACAAGGCTGTGCTTATGCTAAGTCATTTGTCGAGTCTAATATTAGGATTTCAACAAATGAATGAGGGGGGGGAAACAAAAGCGTTCAGTTCACAGAAAGCAGGTTATGATACCAGGACACATAGAGGGGGGAATAGAAAAGGCAGAAAATCCAATAAAAGTGTTTTAATGTATGGGTTATTTCTAGGGCGCTCAATCCACTGGGGATCCTCTGAGAGACTTTGTGGTTCATGCTGCAGAACTGTCCCTCCAAGAGAGCGAAGAAATTGAAGATGTACCCACCAACTCCTGTCCTTCATTGGTTGGTAGTCACTCCTGGGGCATTAAATTCCCTGGCACTCCCTGGCCTGATCCTCAAGTGGCCCTAGCATACTCCCATAGCCAAAGAATGTCCTAAGTCAGAGAAACAGAAGCCCTTGAGATAAGAATCCTCCAGTAGTATGGGAACAAGTAAGTGTCCACCAAAGCTGCAGATGATCTACTGGGTGAGCTGAGGGGCTATAAATGGGACACTGACAGTGAGTGATGCCACAGATAGGCAGGTGAGGCAAGCTGGGTCAAGCATCTGGGAGGGAAGATAGGTGTGCTTTGACCAACACTTCAACAAAGGCTGTATGAGCAGCAGTTCCCCAAAACAGGCATTGTGAGAGAACTGGTACCTTAAAGCCTGTCTGCTAGAGCCCCTTTCTAAGCAATCTATATAGGACCAACTAGCTTATCCACTGCACGTACATACACACACTGACATTCTAAAAGAGTCTCATGCTCATGGCCCAGACATTCTTTTCCTTCAAGAAAGAATCTTCACATCTTCAAAAAGTGATAAGTCCATCTGCAGAAATAATTATTGCAATAGTTCTTAGTAATCAAATTCTGTCACTATGCTCAATTTTCATTACCTTTTTTTTTTCATTAAATTTTTATTTTGTCAATATACAATGTATTAGATTATTATGGCC
>NW_007728841.1:0-226 GCF_000696425.1 Galeopterus variegatus
CATGGTAGAGGAAGGGAGGAGTCCCCGGGAATGAGTTATGGGGGGGCTGAAAGAGGCAGAGTGGGAGGGGGAAGGAGGGAGAGCAGAAGGGTTAGGTGGAGCAGAAGATGGCGGCAGAGTGAGACGCTGTGGGGGTTCAGGGGACGGAACTACAGGAGGAGGGGGTTTGTACAGAGGAGGTTCATCTGCAGGGTCAAAACCATCAGAAGTAGGGGATAATGGAGGC
>NW_007728841.1:1226-25556 GCF_000696425.1 Galeopterus variegatus
AGAATGGGAGCTTCACCCTGAAGAGGTCGCCTCTAATTGGGCTGGGAAAGGAGGGGAATGTAGATTGCCTAATGTGACGGGAGAATACCTAGGGGTCTGCCCAGTGCCCTGAAGGCCGTGGTGGGGTGTATTCTCTGTCTTAGGGCTGGGCGTCAGAGGGATACCAGATGATTATGGTAGCCCAGCCTAAGATGGCGCCCCCAGAGAGAGACACGTTTAGGTGAGCTGGTGGTGGGTGTGGAGAGCCAGCGCTGGAGAAAACGGACGAGGGTGAAGCATCAGCAGTGGGAACCACCGAGAGAGTAAAGGAGGTCCGAGAAGGAGTCCTCTCGGGTAAGGGGTGAGCTCCTCCCGGGTTTCAGCACCAATGAAAGGACGACAGGACCCGAGCTGACAGTTCACCAGAGAAGTTCCGCTTTATTCGGGGGAGAAGCATACATTTATATAGAGCCAGGTTCCGGGAGAGGGTGGTTAGTACACGGGGCGGTAGTTGATTGGCCGGGGGCAGGTAATGATTTCTGATAGGCTGCACCTTGGCGCCGGTGAGATTGTTAGGACCCAGAAGAGAAAAGCGCCATGTTTTAGGGAGTGCCTCCTTTGGGGTCTTCTATGGGTCCTTACAACCTCAGGGAAGGGAGCCTTAACATAAAAATTTGGGAACAAATTGGTCACTGGTTAATTATGCTATGGGTCTCGTTAAGGCTTCCCACCTAACAACTAGGAATCTATGTCAAGTCGCTCTGAGACCTATCCAAGACCGTAACAAAAAACTAAGACATGTTTATTTCACCAAAAATGGATAAAACTTAATTTTTGCCAGTGACTGAGAAAACTTTAAATTGGACAATCTAAAGTAAAGGAAGTTAATATTTCTTTACAGTTTTGGTATTGTTTGAGCATGTTTTTCTTATCTGCACAATGCTTCTCTCCTCTCTTAAAAGCAGTGGTTCTTTTCTTAACTGTATGTGCCACTCTTTTTTTCTGAAGACTCTGGAGTTTTATAAAGAAAAGCAGCCATGGCACCAACCTTTTGGGTCTACTGCTCTTCTCCTAAAAACCTCAAGAGTCAAATGGTTTCATCGCAGATTGGTGGCTCAGCTCTTGAGCTCGGTAACTCATTTTAGAAACAAAAACTCACCTAAAATCTACCTGTTCAACTAGATGATCTCAAATTTTCTGGCATCTACTTGGTTATCTTAAAGAGACTTCTAAATTCTCTTCTATTGTTATCTATGTATTTCTTTAACAAAATCCTATTGGTAGAATTCTATGCTATCTTCTTAAAGGAAGAAAATCTTTTCTGCATCTTCTTGAAAAGGTTTGCATACTTTGCTTTACAATGTAAATTTGTTATCTTGCTTTCTTTATGGCAGGGTGAAGCCTCACCCAGAAGTCTTTTTGAAAAAACACAATCTAAACCTGGCTGTTCCTTTTACTAATGAGCTTTTTTTTACATCTTGAACAAAACCTATAATCTTTGTTTGTTTTTGTTGTTTATGTCTGCATATATGCGTGTGTGAGCTGTATGTTATGTCTGTATGTTCATGTCTGCTTGTGTCATTGTGTTATGTGCCGGGTACCAAATTGGTTTATAATTAATGCACGCTTATTAAATAAATAAGTATACTTTTCAAGTTCACGTGACTTAAATCTCCTAAAGTTTTGATAAATATATTTTCAAAATTTGATTCAAACGTTTTATGTAAATTTGTCTCTGGGTCAATGTGTCTCCTTGTTATCTCAGCTCTGCCTCCTGGCCATGCTGGGAGAAGCAATATCTTTTAGACATAGATAGTGAATACTGCCCTCTGCCTCTGGATTCCACATGGCTCCAAACACCACGTGGAAACCTGGGACCTGAAATAGCTGGTGAAAAGAAACCTATGCCAAATATCGCATAGACCCTAGTTAACATTAACTGATAAGGGTATAAATGTAATGCACCAAGTTTTTGGCTGGGAAACCATAAATATGTATTTGGTAAATATAGCTAAAACTCAAACTGGGTTTTGTATAACTTGCTCTGACAAATGGATGCTTATTTACTAACCTGAATGCATAAAAATGTTCTTATCAACACATATTGTTGCCTGGGTTTATTAATCAAACAGGATTACATTTGCTAGAGGCTTTTAAGTTGTAAACCCCGCCAAAACAAACAAAAAACCCAAAATACAAAAAAACCTTTTTATATATAATTTTTAGACAAATTAGGCCAACTTAACATTGGTAAAAGAAAAACAAGTGCGTAAAAGGAAGGTGACTTAAAGGCTGTAGATATGGGGATATGGTTATGGTTGGAGGGGCTAGAGAGAAAGAAAAATAATTTTATGTAAGAAAGCATCTGGTACAGTGTATTTTTCTCCTGAAGTAAAATGATTGGCTATTTAGAAAATAGGAAGTATAGGACAGAAACAGATGCTGCCAGTCATAACCTTGGTTTAATTATAATTTTAAAATGTTATGTCTCCAAATATTTCATGAAAAAAAAACGCGACTCTGATAGGTACAGTTTCCTGGCAAACTTAGAGTTCATAGCTTTAAACTAAAGTTCCAAAATTCTAATGAAGAAACTGATGGGTTTGTGAAATTGTTCACAAAGGTCAAAACAACAAAAGTTAATTGGTAAATTAATTTTTTAAAAATACGGGTTTTTACAATTTCCTTATTTTAAAACACTGCTGGTTCTCCTAATGTTTTTCCAAATGTAAGAAAATGCTCTCTCTCTCTCTCTCAAGCTATCTGTAACTAACAGCAGTTTCATAAAATGTCATTTAAAACAAAGATAATAGCATTTGTTTTCTCCTTATTTGATCCCCCCCAAATTTAATAACTTTAAGTATCCTTATAATTATTATGGCAATGTGGCTATTTTTATAATTTCAATGAAAATTAACTCTCTCTTTATAACAGGATATAATTTAGAACTTTGGATATAACATAGCATGTCTCACTTCCATGTTGCTGACCCCTTTTTTATGTTTGCCAAAAAATTTGGCCCAAACTGCTGCTTCATCCTGCTGTTCATCTTTCCCCCCAATGTGTGACAGATCTTCACCTGGGAAACAGCATTCCCAGCCACGTGGGACATATACAAAGAAAAGTAAGACCTTTTCAATGATGATATTGATCATCAATGCTTTCACGAGGAATGCCTTGATCATAAAGGGGGAAATAATGTCTTCTCTACAAAAGCAGTTCTCTAAATTTTCCTGGCCTTAAAGATGCTGTTTGCAACTTGGACGAGACATCCTGTTCTTAAACAAAAGACTTGTAATTGATCAAAAATTTTACAAAAGACTAGATGCTTTGAAAGCAGTCATGTCCTGGACAGGTGAACTAATAATAACAAACTCTCTGGACTCAGAATCAACTATTATGCAGAGAAGAATCCTGTTCCAGAGTTTCAACAATTGGTAATTAGACCCAATTCACAGCACCTGGAGTGATGCCGCTGCAGCTGCCCTGAGATGATGACATCATCAGTCCTCACCTGAAGTAAATTAAAAGGACTTGCCATGCTAAATGATACCAACCTTGCTTTAAATGCTTTTGTCTTAACTGTGCTAACCTGATCTATAGCTTTTGCTTTTTCTTTTAAATGAATAAAACGTGGGAGATGTGGAATATACTATAAAGCATATATACTTTACAGGGCCTGGTTTTCCAAAGCTTCGCAGTTTCAAATATTGACCTTGCGGAGGACTGGAAATTTTCCTCAGGCTACAAAGTCTCTGTTATAAGATATAGATTTGTAGTACAGCAAGGTTGCTGGCTCAAGGACAGACTAGTTACTGATTGTTATGTAAAGATACTGAGAAATTGCTGTAAGATCACTTAATTGTCTAATGAAATGTCATCTGACTTGTTTCACTGAAAGTTACCAGCCTATATTGTTAAAGTGTAACCTCACCTATGTTCTCTTCCTGTAACTTCCTGGTCTGGAAAATAAATGCAGGAAGAGAACCCCAATTCGGGGTTAATTTCCCAAGGAAGGGATGCCTCGTGCTTGAGGGTTCTGGCAGGAGATTAACTACTTCAGGGCCTCTCACTGCTCAGAAGAAATGGGCTTTGAGTAATCCTTTGCATCTCCATCACCCAGGGGGAGATTAACTACTTCAGGGCCTCTCACTGCTCGGAAGAAATGGGCTTTGAGTAATCCTTTGCATCTCCATCACCCAGGGGAAGTGAGGTGACAAATCCATGGGGGGCAAAGCAACATCTTCTAAACTCCCACTGGCATCTAGGTTTTTTCTAGCCTGCTTCTCCAAATTCTTCTAGCCTCTCCTCAACACCCAGTTCCAAAGCCATTTCCACATTTTCAAGTATTTGTTATAAGCAACACACTACTTCTCTGGTACTGATGTTCTGTATTTGTCTGTTTCTGTTGCTTACAACAAATACTTAGATCTGTGTAATTTTTAAGAAAACAAAATTTACTGCTCACAGTTTTGGAGGCTGCAAGTCCAAAGTCCAGGGAACACATTTGCTGAAGGCCTTGGTGGTGGCAACAGTGACCCAGGGGTCTCATATGGCAGAAAATGGTAGAGAGAGAGAGAGAGAAAGACTCTTTGTGTGCTCTCCTTTTAAAGCCCTCTGAACCATGCCCTTGACCACCATTATTAATTAATTCACTATGGCATGGTCCTATAATCTAATCACCTTCTCAAGACCCCCCACCTTTCAATTACCATAATATGATTTCCCACCCTCAAGAGTTACAGTGGGGATATAAGCTTCAAAAAGGTTGGGGGGGCATCCAATCTACAGCATCTTTCTTTCCCAATGTGCCCCATAAAATGACAATTTTATATAGATTTTAAAACTTCCACATTGTGGCTACTGCAGCTTTAAACCATCTCTGGTAAGGTGTACCTATTTATCTAGAAATCCACAGGGTTTATGTTCATAATTTTAAACATAAAAATTGCTGGTGTTCTGAACAGAGAACACCCAGACTTAACAAATCCATAATTCCCAGTCCAGTTCCTGTTGAACACCCAGTTCAACCTCTGGATCCCAATTAGGATTCCAGATCTAATCTGGAAAGTAGTACACTAGACGAGCTAGTCCAGATTATGTCCAGCACTCAGTTTGAGCTGTTGAACGCCCTGTTTGACTTCTGGATTCTATTGGAAATAAAATACTCAAACTCAGAAAGCTCATGATGCAAAATGCACAGCTCAAAACTTGAGAGAGATTTGCACATAACCTCTAGAAACAGGAAGATAGCAGTGAACACAACAGGCTCAATGGGTACCTTTTTCCTGATTCTTTGATGCTTCTGGAGGCCAGAGGGTCTCCTTTGAATCCCACATCTCTGGCATTAAATGGTTAAAAAAAAATCTGAGGCATAATAAAATTTTAAAGAGTTTATTTGAGTAAAAAGCAATTTATAATATATGGAACACCAGACCAATAGAAGTTTAGTGTTCCAGTGACAAAATATCAGAGGTGAATATCTATTGGGAAAATGCAGAAGCAAAATAAAGAAATTTGGTTTGCAGTTACATAATTGCCCATTTTGGGGTACCTTTTTAGAAAGTTCCTACTCACATAATCATATGTTAGTTGGCTGCTTATGATTGGCTGGGGTTAAGTGCTATTTCTGTCTAACATAAGCATTTACCAGAAATGACCCAAGTTAAATTTTGCTTACATTTGCAATTTATGCTAGATTAAGGCTGTTTTTTTAAGGTCCAGCTGGTTTTATTTGCTCAGGAATTTTTCAGGCCATGTTGCCATTTTAATTTTACCACAACAGTAGAAGGAATAAAAAAAATAGGATAGGCACAAAATGAAGAGCACACAAGAAGATGAATCCAATCTTCCAATATACACTCTTACATTAACCTTATGTCATATATGTTTTAGAAAATTCACGTGGAGTTTTCAAACAGAGATACCTAAAACATAAAGATTCAAAGAGGAAAATGAAAAATAGATTTCATGTAAATTTAACCAGTAAAACAAATAGCAGGTGTCATGTTTGGGGGTTCTGGTGGTCCTAGTTAACCAGCTTTTCAGGGATGACTTCTCCTCTTCAGTTTGATTTGCATCTAAGATGAGTCTTAGGCACCTTCTGATGCTGAATCAGATCATTCTGTCAGTGCTCTTATAAGACATAAGGTAGAAGCTGCCCATTGCATGGGCCAAATATACTCAGGGGGTCAAATGACCCACTGATGGGGAAGGTCTTCAACCAAAGATCATTTTCAGAGTTTGAGGGGTTCTTCCCTCTTTCTTATATCTGTTTTTAGTCCAGGTCACTTAGTAGGAGTTTCTTTCATAAAGAAAGTTTAAGCTATTCTTCTAAGGGTAAGCTTTGTTTTACGGATTACGAGAGTTGCATTCTATGCCGAGGTGGCCTTGTCTCCTGGACATCCCCAGGGTAGGGCTGGAAATCCCCAGGCTGGGTTGTATCATACTGCTAAGTGACACATAGTCTCAGCCCTTTGAGATGCTCAAGTGGGCCTTATGGATATTACTAATCTTATAGCTGTGATATGTCTCTTATAGAACACTACATATGGGGATATACATATCAGATTAAAATAGGCTTTGAGTTTAAAGCAGTTTGTTACTATTCTAATTAGTATTACTTTTGATTGCTTAATTCACAATTTTCCAGTATTGTTGATTGATAGAAAACAAACATAGTTTGACTGATTTTATATCTCTACATATTGTGCATATATAAACACATTGAAATAAAAACATTTACATATGTATATATGCAAACACACACACAAACACACAGAGAATGGTTCCTAATGCCTGTTCTCAAACTGCTCCAGATTGATGGAAAGCTCCACCATAAACTTATTTCTTCATTGGAGAAAAATAAGAGTGCACCATGGGACCTGTTTCTGGCCAACATGCCCAATTGGCATCTTCACTTAACAAAAGCAAAAAGTCTCCCATCAACATTTCTTGAATCCATTGAATTTTGTCCAACACAGCATGTTTGTTTTCATAGGTAGAACTTACTTGATGTATTTTTAAAAATAGCAAAACATACTTTTGTGTTCTCCTCTGCCTCACTCCAGTTCAAACTGGCCATTTCTACATGCAAATGTTTAAAATATACTGATCTCCTTTTATAAAATCTTATTTCAAATGACTACAATAAACTTATGAATGTAGTGTATAAAACTCATATTGTGTCCTCAAGTCTTACTTTCTGAAACTGAATTTACATTTCAGCTGATTCCATGCTATTTGTTATTCTGTGGGAGCTTTTTTCTTTCTTTTGTATTTTTAATAGTCATCTGAAATGGTGCCTGTTTTATGGAGTATTTCCTACATTCTAATAATTAATTAATAATAATTAATAATAAATAATAATTAATTAATTTCTGACAAAATTTATTATGCCAGATCAAAGGTTACACAACCAATGACTTCTCCATAATCTCCAGACTTTTTCTTCAATCAGAAACATTAATAAAATTCCAATAATGTAACTATATAACATGATAATTATAAAGTATTTTATTTACAATTACTATTCTGTTGATGCATGTTTAAGAGCAGAAACTTAGTCTATCTTGTTTATCACATTCTGGTGCTGTGACTGCTTCAGAAATGTGCTAAACTCTCTATTAATAAAATTCCAATAATGTAACTATATAACATGATAATTATAAAATATTTTATTTACAATTACTATTCCGTTGATGCATGTTTAAGAGCAGAAATTTAGTCTATCTTGTTTATCACATTCTGGTGCTGTGACTGCTTCAGAAATGTGCTAAACTCTCAAGGAGATTGATGAATAAATAACTAACCATTGTGAATATACATCAATTTACATATTTACAATAAGTTTAGAGGATTTTGTATTTCTTATCTGAGCAAAACAATGCCTCGATACTCTGGAATCATGACTCATAAGAATGTAGGGGCTGACAGTTGGGAAACAGCCAGCAATTAGTGAAGTGGTGTTCAACAGCCACAAACTGGGATTATTAGAAAGTGACAAAAAAATGTGAATGACAGTGGAGAGAGTGCACAAAGACACAAAGGTGCTCACCAGGACAAGGATGCTTTGGGTAGCTCTGGATTCAGGGGAGGTTTTGGAGGAAATGCTGGTCCTATGAATGTGTTGAACCCTCTGCTTGTGCCTGTGTAGAATGAAAACCATGAAGCTGCTGGCAGAGACCATGAGTCCAAAAGAGAATATATCATGAAATAATACCAATGATATATACAATGACTCCGTGAATTTGCCGTGACTTAGAGCATAACAGTAGCCATAATTAGTTTTCTTTGTGATATTTTTGTTGCTCAATTTTCCAGTCACATACACAGGGACCATTATATTTAGCATCATGTTCAGGGTCCAGCAGAGGATGTTAAAGGTGCCCATGTTCTTGGGAACTTTTACTTTAAGCTCTTCCCATCTGGAGGTTCTAGGACTGATTGTGATCACCCGGAAGACACTCAAGAGGCAGGTGGTGTCAACGGACACATTCCTGCCAACTCTGTGAAAATAAAAAACAAGTTTGCATCCAATATCATTGAGAAAATCTTTTATCCCCAAACTTGCCATCATTTGAGAGATTCCTCTAGAGAGAATGACTAAGCAGTTAGCTATAGTCAGGTGCATGAGAATCAAATCTATGGATCTCAACTTCCATTCTGTGAAGTAGAGGAAGAGATAATGGTAAAGAAGAAAGAAATTCCCCAGGATTCCAGCTATAGTTTGTAATAAAAAGATCATTCCTATTCCCAAATCGCTGGTGGCCATTCTATCAGTTTCCAGTGTCTAATAATGGTCTTCAGAGACAGACATTCCTGCATGGAAATATGAGGCATGTACTACATGTATTAAGGTCAACTAAAATTCAATATGCTCTGCTTACATAGTTTCCACTTAGAAATATTTACTTTAATTTGTCTTTTTATCTATGTTATCAAGTTGAGTATATCACCTTTAAAGAGCACTACAAAATATGAATCACTGTTATAAAGGCAGTACATGCAGTAATCTTGTATTCTTCATAACTCGATAAAACAGACAGTAGTATTATTTTCTTTGAAAAGATAAGGAACCCTTATGTAGAAAAAGTTAACGGTTTGCCTAAGTTTATAACTATTTTTGGGCAAAGTGGGGACTTGAACCTGGCAGAGTTGGTAAAAAAAAGCAGTGCATTTAAACACTACACTACAGAACTATTTAGCTGTGTTCTTCAAGTAATACAGATGTACATTTAGTTGCTTTTATTTCTCGTCCTATTATTTTACTTTGGCAGTATTTTTTTTAAAAACACTGTTTGTGACAGGTTTTCATTTATGTGTAAAGATTCATTGTATAACCCAATACCAATTATGAATAAGATTTAGATACCTTAACAAGATATAGATGCAGAATAATATAAAAATAGAACTCTATAGGAAACTGCGCAATGAATAATTATATTTAAAGAATATACAATTTCCTCTATATTGAAATGGTAACAGAAAGATTTGTTTTTATGTAAAAAATCAAATGGCAGCTATCACAAGAATTACTGAACACTGTGTTGTGCCCTCAACTATGGGACATGAAGCACCAACATATAATAAAATAGTGTAGGGGAGGAAGTAAATGCTACTAACTTCAAATTATTTACTTATCTGTTTATTAATACCTGACTGAAGTAAAAATAGTTGCAATAATGCATGCTTTGTGAAACATTAAAATATAAACCTCATTCACAAAAGGATATATCTAAGGTGTTAAAAATGTGTATTTTATAAGTCGAAATAATAGAGCTTGTAATTGATAAGAAAATATGTTTAGATTAGAGAATATATCATAAGAAACTTTCGTGTCTGGCAGCTGCTATCTAAAACCCAGTTCCTGATGTTCCCACTTCTTTAAATGATGCTTTTTTAACTTGAAGATGGAAAAGAGTCTCCCAATATCAAGAGACTATGGATGTTTTCAGTAGAAAACAACCGCTGTCTCTAGTAAGCAATTCATGCATCCAGAATTACAGAAAACACTCCTATTCCAGCAACTGCCATTTGGATACACCATTTCTGCACAGGATTTGGTGATTTCTATGAATTTATCCTATCTGTATTAAAAGCATGGTGCTATTATAGTGCACTTTTACTAATGCTGAAAATTTACTATGTGATCCTCATAGGGTGGACTGAAGAGCAGATTAATTTTGAAACATAAGTCCTTAAGCACATTACAATTCAGTTTTCATTGAATTAAACACCAACAATCAGTGTCATTTTGGCTACATTAAATGCCATCAGGGATTGGTGTAGGGTCGAAGACCTCATCTTTCCACTATATCTCATGTCTCAGAATCATCCCTCTTTCCTGGGTGGCTATGGCATTGGGCCAGGTTCTCATCATGAGGAATCCCTGATTCTTACAAGATCACTTACCCACACTTCTGATTAGCATCCTTGGTTGCAGACTGTGTCTCAGACTGAAATGAAAAATATTCACTCAACTCCTCTGACTACAAGGATTGAGGGCTCAGTATGATGGTCACAACAGCCAGTACTCATGTGCAAGGAAGAGAGACAGCCAGTCTCTGAGATATGGATTTGTGATTATATGACCTCCCCTCCCCTCAAAAGTGCAATTATCTTTTCACTTGTTAACTGTAATAAAAGGACAATCTTGGGAAAATGAGAGTATTTGTGAAAAACTTTTTTCCCAGTTACTAATTACCACAAACCAATTACAAGTTTGTTGTTTTCTCCAGAGACTATTATTGTGTTTGGGAGAAGCTCTTTCATTTCTTTGAACTCTGGAGGCAGATATGGTCTCACATTGAGCTAATAGCTAATTGAGCTGAGGTCTGACACATGAGGGACTGGCTCAAGCACAGGTGTCTCACTGGATTTTGTGCTCCATGGGAAGTTTCTCTACTGATAAGTGAGGTTTTCTTTATTTATTAAAAAAATTTCAGACCACTGTGCTGTCCCGTAATTTAAGTTATGAGCAGATAATTAGAACAAATTCCCTGGGAAGGATTCTCAAGGAGAAATAAGTAAAGATGATGATGATAATTTGCTTTAGAAGCTATTGGTTTTTAGACTAATGAGATGTCTACAAATAAAAATTGGACCAACTTTATTTATTTATTTATTTATTTATTTCCTTTTTGTCTTTTTTCGTGTCCGGCAATGGATCACAACCCTCAGTGTCGTGCCTGTATCGGACCGGGACCAGCAACGGGATCGCAACCCTTGGTGTTGCTCCCACACCTCGCTCAGCCAGTGAGCGGGAACCAGTCTGTATGTGGGATCCGAACCCTTGGTGGGAGCGCCGCCGTGCTCCCAAGCGGTGCACTGTCGCAGTGCGCCACCGGGTCGGCCCTGGACCAACTTTAAAAACATAAAAAAGAAGTGTTTTTCTTTTTCCCCAAGTAATTTGGAAGTCTAGATGATATGGAATTTCTGTAGGTAAATATGCTTTATAAAGTATTTAAAGTATACCCCTGCTTCCAGCAAGGATGAGAAGTCTAAATAGAACCATATCTATAGAAATATAATAATTTATAAATGTGTGTTACAAATTATGTGTCTCTAATTTTATTTTATTATATTTATTTCCACAGGAGGTTATTATATCTTCTAAATCAGTGTGGATTTCTCATTTATGTGAACAATACAAGATCTATACAAATAAAACATCAGCACATCATTACCTTTATAGTATGAGATAGTCTGTTCAACACATGAAGTGATATTCAGTATCTATATGAGGTAGAGCATGAGTGGTGTCTTCAGAGATGATGAAGTCCACAGTGGCTTCATTTATTTATTTTGGGAGGCTGGCTGGTACTAAGCGGCTTTAAAGAAAGGTCAAAACATAAAAACCATGATGATGATAGCAAGAGCAATGATTAAAGTTTTTCATCGCTTCCCATGTACTAGGCATTGTTCTAAATGACTTACATGTAATAAATTACACAACAACACAATAGCCTATGAGAGAAAAATCTATTCCTATGTTACTAGGAGACAAATATGGCACAGACAATCTGAGAAACTTGGTTCAGGTCAAACAGCTTTAAAACGGCAGAGCAAACATCTGAACCCAGGCTGTCGGGCTTTAGAATTGAACTTAAAGAATCAAACAGTTAAGTAATACATACAGAATCAAAAGTACTTTGACAGAGTTACCTAACAAAGAAAACCTGAAACATGTTCAAGGCTAACAACACGGAACTGCATAAAAGGTCACTATGCACACACACACACACACACACACATGCATTCACAAAATAGACTAGTATTCTTACTATTATTTAACTTGATGTGATTGTGTAGGAATAATTTAAGGCTATGGAAAATATTTAAGATATAATTTCAAAAGTTAATGAATACAAAATTTTTAATGAAATGTTGGTGTGTCTTCTATAAAACCCACAGGCTTTTGCATCCATGTATGTGTGCATAACCACCGGTATTTCTGTGCACGGAAGGGAGGAATTAATGGAAGTAAGAAGAGACGTCTCCTTATGATGTATTTTTTTTAAAGGAAAAGGAAATCTAATGTATTATTTATTTTTTTATTAATAAATGATTGTACATATTTGTGGGGTACAGCATTGAATCTAAAGACTTTTGTGCAATATGTGATGCTCAAATCAGGATAATTACTGTATTCAACATTACACAATGTAATCTTTTTTTGTGGCCCTTTACCAATTTCTCACTAACACCTTCCCCACTTTCCGACCTCTGGTGGCCTCAGTTCCATTGTCTCCTTTTGAAAGTTCAATGAATTATTGTTCTTATCATATGTTTTACTTTAAAAAATTGCTTTGTTTGTTTTTTTTAGCTCCCACTTATGAGTGAGGACATGCAGTGTTTACCCTTCTTTGCCTGGATTATTTCACTTAACATAATTTTCTCTACGTTCATCCATGTTGCTGTAAATGGCAGAATTTCATTCTTTTTTATGGCTGAGTAGTATTCCATTGTGTATATATACCAAATTTTCCTTATCCAGTCATTCAATGTTGGACATTTAGGTTAGTTCCAACTCTTGGCTATTGTAAGTAGAGCTGCGATAAACATGGGAGTGCAGGTATCCCTTTGACATTATGCTTTCCATTCCTTTGGTGATATACCTAGCAGTGGGATTGCTGGATAGTGTGGCAGTTCTATCTGTACTTGTCTGAGGAACTTCCATACTGTTTTCCATAATGGCTGCACTAACTTACACTTCTACCAACTGTGTAGGAGGGTTCCCCTTTTTTTGCATCCTCACCAGCTACTGCTGGAATCTGCTAAGTTAGAAGAACCCAATGGCTGCAAGAGGCTTGCAGAGGCTTAGAGGCCAGACAAAGTCTGAGCACTGATCATAGGAAGAGACTCTTGACCCAATCAGCACTTGCTGTTCCTACTCCACTTTCAGTGAGAAGGGAGGAAGCTCAGTCTTCACACTGCTGGGCCCAACTTGGTTGCACCAATCTTGTACCCTGGAGCAGAAAGCTCTATGACATATTTTTGAATGACTTTTTTCATTATCATGTTTTGCTCATGTACATTTCAGCTTTTTGGTGACAGTAAAATGTATAAATTGTACTTAAATTAGTTCTTCAACATTATTCTGCATTAGGCTGATACAAAAATGGTACAAACATGAAAAAATATAGAAAACTGTTAACTCCAATCTTTACAGAATACCTATATTCGAGATATAAATAGAATATTATCTTTTTAAATTTAAATATTTAAGCATTTAACAAAGCCAAATGGAGTTTATTAGTTTGTTCCACTAATAAAACAATGATTAAAGACAGCTTATTAGAGTTAAATATTAATTTGAGAATAATTTAGAAAAAACTATTACTGTTAGTACTTGAATAATTTATTGGATAATTAAAAATCATAACAAAAAATCATGGAGAAGGAATCTGTCATGAATCAAGAACATTTAACCAAACATCATAGTCACCAGTAAACACTGGATGCATTTCCTTTAAATTTAAGGTGGAGAAAGAAGGCTGGCCAGGGCTCCTACTATTCACCACTGCATAGGATGCCAGAGGGGAAAAAAAAAAGAAAGGGAGTAAGAGAGTCAAAGAATTGGAACTGCTGAAATTCATGACTGCAACCTAGAAAAAGACTGTCATTTAACAATAAGAATCAAGAACAACATACTAAAAACAGTATTCCTTCTTTATTATCATTAAGTAAAACACACACATGAGAATTAGAACCTATTCAAATCGGCAAACATATCATGGCAACTCTTTACATGATATTTCCATATATATGTGAATAAATTATAAAACTGAAGGAGTGATGTCAGCAAGAGAGCAATATGGAAAGTTCCAGACCCTCCTTCCATCACATAGACACAGATTTTGCGATACATGAAACAATTGCCTTTATGAGAAATTTAAAAACCTGGTGGGCATTTCTGACTCCTCAAGGAAGTGTGAAGCCAACTACATCACAACTGGGTAGGAAATTTTGTGGTATCCCCTCACCAGAGCCCTTGCTCCAGGCATGCAAAATAATGTGACAAGGGGGAAACTCCCAACTAATCCCTGAAAAGGAAATAAATGAATCATTTCTCCAATTTTCTGATTTTTCAAGGAGCTGCCTGAGACTGATTTCTGTCTTGCTTAAATGTCAGCACTGAAGAAATACAAATCCAGATAGTAGGCCACTGAGAAGAAATATGACAACAAAAAACAGAGTCACCAATAAGACAGACAGACAACAAGTGGAGATCCAGTATCATAGATTCACAAAACACCAGAGAGGCTGCAGTATTGCATACAGACAAAAAGGGAGTATATGTGTAGAAAACGAAAACATCTTCAATTAGGAGACTACAAGCAAAAGCCAATGAGCACACATACTCAGAAAAGGCTTGAGTTGTCTCCAGAATTGCTAGCCAGGCTGACTGGAGAAAGTCCTCAATGAACAAAGCCAGACAGCAAAGATTAAGACAAGTGACTGATTTTCCAAATGCTGAGGTCCCTGCAGAAGATGTTACAACATACAGTTAACAAAGAGAAAGGAAAACATAGCTCATATAAAGGAACAAATTAAATCTGCAGAAATTGACCTGGAAGAATTGGAGATATATGAATAAACCACACCAAGAATTCAAAATTACCATCATAAAAATCCTCAGTGAATTAAAAGACAGTACAGACAGACAAGTTGACAAAATGACGAAACTATTTATGAACAAAATGAGAATATCAACAAAGAGATAGAAACTATAAACAGGAAATTCTGGAGCTAATAAATCAAATAACTGAATTGGAGAATTCACCAGAGGGGTTCAACAACAGACATGACAAGGAAGAAGAATCAGCAAACTCAAAAAATGAACTTTTGAAATTAATAAAGAAGAGGTGCAAAAATAAAAACTAAAGAAAAATGAAGACAGCATGAAAGACTTATGGGACACCACAAAGCATAACATCATATGCATTATAAGAATCTCAGAAGAAGAAGAAAAAGAGAGAGGGAGACATAGTCTATTTGAAGAAATAATACCCTAAAACTTCCCAAATCTGACATAAGACATAAACATACAAATTCAAAAAGCTAATTGTAATGGCAATCACACAAGAAAATCTATAGAATATACACAAATGGCAACAAGAAATTAATCAAGATGTGACACCACAAGAAATTGATAAAGGAGACAGCAAGGGAATTTACGAGGGACAAAAAAGCCCCAATAGATAGTAACAAAACAGTTAAGAAAATGGCAATAATAGGCCCTTACCAATCAGTAATTATTTAAATGTAAATAAATTTAAAATTAAAAGACATAGATCTGTTGAGTGGATGTTACAAATTTAACTATATATTCTACAGGAGACTCACGTTATTTGCTTATTTATTTCTTGGTGGCTGGAAGGTATAGGGATCTGAACCAATGACCTTGATGTTACCAGCACCACATTCTCTCAAGGGAGCTAACTGGCTAGTCCCAAGGCTCACTGTGGATCTAAGGACCCACAAGTGTAAAAAAAGGGGGATTGTAAAAAGATACTACATCAAATGGAACTTAAATCAAGCAAGATGGCTATGTTATATCAAAGTAGGCCTTAAGACAAAAACTTTCAAAAGACACAAAGAAGGACATTATGTAATAATAAAAGGGTCAATTCAACAGGAAGATATAACAAATATAAACATATACAAAACTAACATTAGAGTTCCCAAATATATGAACCAAACATTGCCAGAAATAGAGGGAGATATCAGAGTTCTTCAATGGGTCCATAGAAAGATTCATATTATCTTTTATTTTCATTTAACCACAAACATTTTGAATAAACATAAACATAAAAACAATTTTAAGTACCTTTGATTGCAGCACAATAATAGTAGGAGACTTCAATACTCCACCTTAAGTTATGAATAAAGCAACTGAACAGAAAATCAATAAGAACATGTCAGACTTAAACACTTGGCCCTAGGAAAAATATATAGACTGCTCCACCAAACAACAGCAGAATAAACGTCTTCTCAAGTGTATAAGTCTGTTTCTGTAGGGTAAAACAAAATAGATGGAGGGCTGACCCCGTGGCTCACTCGGGAGAGTGCGGAACTGGGAGTGCCAAGGTCGCGGGTTCAGATCCTATATAGGGATGGCTGGTGCGCTCACTGGCTGAGCATGGTGCGGGTGACACCAAGACAAGGGTTCCGATCTCCTTACTCGTCACACACACACACACAAATAGATGGAACTGGGTGATTAAAGAAAATGAAATTTATTTGCTTATAAATTGTGAGTCTGGGAAGTCCAGAATCCATCCAGAGGTGGCACAGTGACCCAGGAGTCTCACATTGCAAGATGGTGGAAGCAGAGAGAGCAGAGAGAGAAAAACTCTAATTCTCCTCTTCTTTTAAAGCCCTCAGAACCACATCCCTGACCACCATTTTTAATCCATTCACTACTGCATGGTCCTACAATCCAATAACCTCATCAAGGCTCCACCTTTCAATTACCATAATAGGATTTCCCACCCTTTTAACAGTCACAGTGGGGTTAAGTTTCTAATACTTAAACCTAGTGGGACACAATCCAATGAGTTTTGGGGGGACAAAATTCAATCCACTACAACAAGCATATGGGAACCTTCTATATATGAGACAAAATGTTAGGCCACAAAACAAATATTAACAAATTTAAGAAAACTGAAATCCCTTAAATTATCTTCTCCAAATATAATGGAATGAAAATAGAGGTAAATAACATGGGGAAGAAAATGTCCAGAAAAATCCACAAAAACGTGGAAATTAACTACCTCTTGATAAGCCACTCATTCAAAGAAACAATCATAGCATGATTTAGAATATATTTAGGAACAAATTGAAATGAAAAAAAAGTATACAAAAATGTGTGGAATTCAGCAAACAGCAGTAAAAGAAAGTTTATACGGGCAAACACTTTCAGTGGAAAAGAAGAGCTCAAATCAACACCTAACTGTACACCTTGATGGAACAGGAAAAGAAGAACAAACAACACAAAGTTACCAGAAGTAAAGAAATAATAAAGATTAGAGAAGAGATAAATGGGATAGAGAATTTAGAAATGATAGAAAAGTCAACAAAACCAAGAGTTGGTTTTTGGCAAATATCAACAAAATTGACAAACCTTTAGCTAAATATAATTCTGAAAAAGAGAAGGCTCAAAGAAATAATATCAGACATGAAAGAGGGGACATTACAATTGATGTTTCAGAAATAAAAAGGATTATAAGTGACTGCTATGAACAATTATATGCCAACAAATTGGATACCTAGAAGAAATGGTTAAATTACCAGTAACAGAATTTACCAAGACCTAATCATGAATAAATAAAAAACAAAATAGTTCTATAACAAGTAGTGAGATTGAAGACTAATCTAAACTTCTCTACAAAGAAAAGTTCAGGACCAGATGGCTTCACTGAAGAATTCTACCAAACATTTAAGAAGAATTAATACCCATCTTCTTCAAATTCTTTCATAGAATTGAAAAGGTGGAAACATTTCCAAACATAATCTACGGGCCCAGTAATACTATGATAACAAGCCCAGACAAAGATAATACAATAAAAGAAAAGTAGAGGCCAATATCCCTGAGGAATATTGCTGAAAATTCCTGAACAAAGTACTAGCAAACAAAGTTCAATGGCACACGAAAAGAATTACACACTGTGATGAAGTGGAATTTATCACCAAAATTCACGGATGG
Source organism: Galeopterus variegatus (assembly GCF_000696425.1). Classification (NCBI taxonomy): domain Eukaryota; kingdom Metazoa; phylum Chordata; class Mammalia; order Dermoptera; family Cynocephalidae; genus Galeopterus; species Galeopterus variegatus. The sequence continues at coordinate 19,417 of NW_007728841.1, forward strand.
TTCAACATATGAAAATTAATCAGTGTAATACACCACATTAACATAATGAAGGACAAAAACCACATAATCATCTCAATTGATGCAGAAAAAGCATTAGACAAGAGGCAACAAACTTTCATAACAAAAACATGCTGCATACTAGGAAAAATAAATAAAAGGCACCTATATTGGAAAAGAGGATATAAATTATCTCTATTTGAAGATCTCATAATCTGTAGAAACCCATAAGGATTCCATGCAAAAGAAAAAGAAAAACAAAACCAAAAACTATTACAACTAATAAACAAGTTCAGCAAAATTGCAGGATATAAAATCAGAACACACAGATCTCATAATCTGTAGAAATCCATAAGGATTCCATGCAAAAGAAAAAGAAAAACAAAACTAAAAACTATTACAACTAATAAACAAGTTCAGCAAAATTGCAGGATATAAAATCAGAACACAAAAATTTCTTGCATTTCTACATACTGAAAGTGAACTGGAAAATGAAATTAGGAAAACAATCCCCTTTACTAAAGCATCAAAAAAAAAAAAAATAGGAATAAACTTAACCAAGAAAGCAAAAGACTTGAACACTGAAAACAGTGGAAGATTGCTTAAAAAAACATATGTAGAAAGACATTCCATTTCATGGAGTGGAAGACTTACTAGTGTTAAAAGATCTATACTACCCAAACTGATCTAGAGATTGTATGCGATTCCTATCAAACCCCCAACTTCAGGCTGGCTGGTCATCTCACTTGATTAGAGTTGGGAGTTGTAACACCAAGGTCAAGGGTTCAGATCCCCCCACTGGCCAGCCCTCAAAAGAACTAAAACTCCAAATGCATTTTTTTCAGAAAAAGAATAAACATTCAAAATTTATATGGAATTTCACGGGACCTCAAATGCCAAGAAAAAATCTTGAAAAAGAACAAAGTGCAGCCCTCAAACTTCCTCATTTTGAAACATCCTAAGGAAAAAAATTGCTAACATACATTCTCATATTCATTTGTGTGCCATGGCAGGACATTCTGTTCATTTTAAACCAAAAATACTTAAAATATGCTAATTTTTGTATTTAAATATCATATTGTAGTGGATTGAATTATGTTCCCCCCAAAACTAACTGAAACTTGAATTATGTCTCCCAAGTTTTATGTATTAGAAACTAAGCCCCCCTGTGACTGTTAAGAGGGTGGGAAATCTTATTATGGGAATTGAAAGGTGGAGCCTTGAAGAGGTGATTACATTGTAGGACAATGCAGTAGTGAACAGATTAAAAATGGTGGTCAGGGGCATGATTCTGAGGGCCTTAAAAGAAGAGGAGAGTCTGTCTGTCTTGTTCTCTCTGCTTCCACCGTCTTGCAATGTGAGATCTCTGGGTCACTGTCACCACCACCAGATGGACTTTGGACTTCCCAGCCTTAGAAACTGTAAGCAATAAATTTTGCTTTTCTTTATAATTACCCAGTTCTGTGTATTTTGTTATAAGCAACACAAAAAGGACTAATACACATATTTCAATTGGTTATCATTACTCCACAGATGAAACCTTCCACAAACAAGAATGTGAAATATAAAACATATCCCATAGTAGGTATTAACACAGATGTTGCCATAAAATTATCACCTGTAGAAATGAGGCTATGTAAAATTTGATAGTCTAGTTTTACTTTCTTCAGGGCTCATAAGAGAATAACCTGCCAATCAATTACAATTAGAAATACTGCAAAATTAATCATTCTTTAGGTGAAAATAAATCCAAATGTCTTCTAAAGACTATTTTACATGCTTTGTTATTCATATCTGACAGAACGTTCAGAAAAAGAAACCAAAGAAAAGAAATAAAATAGATCACAGTTTTTAAATAAAAATATGCATGTTTAGTGAATTTGAAAATATTTCTAAGTATTTAGAAATCATTAATTTAAGCATATTATGGTGTCAACAAAGTTTATCTCAAAGGTATTTGATGTTAACTCACCTCGAGCGTGAGACAGAATAGTAAGGAAGAACTAGGTAATTTATATCTATTTTTTAAAAATTATTGTTTTTAAGTAATAGTTGGTGATCAAACTTATCACAGGCCTTTGCTATCCATTCCCTACACCCCAAATCTTGTCCCTGTGAAAGTCTCTGGACCTGAGCACGGGGTTGACTCTCTCCCTGCCGAGTAAATGGGGAATACCAATGGAAAAGATGTTCTTTTTTCTCTTCATTTTAATTGTTAAACTGTATGGCTTTTTGGGCCGACCCTGTGGCACACTCGGGAGAGTGCGGTGCTGGGAGTGCAGCGGTGCTCCCGCCGTGGGTTCGGATCCTATATAGGGATGGCCAGTGCACTCACTGGCTGAGCGTGGTGCGGGCGACACCAAACCAGGGGTTGCGATCCCCTTACTGGTCACAAAAAGGACAAAATAAATAAATAAACTGTATGGCTTTTCTGTATTTATTTTGCAATTTTAACAGTTTAAAAAAATATTTTATATGTACCTGAATTAAAGGTCACATGCCTAAATGCTTGAATTTTCCAAGCAACAGTTAATAGTTCCTAGAATTGCCTAGAGCTACAATGCATTCTTAACCGTGTAAGTGTATTTTTACTACAGAAAAAATACACCAGAAAGAAATTTATTCTCTAGTAAGCATGGAAGGATTTTCTACAAATGGTTTCCTCCAAATGTTTTCACTGCTTCTCTCTCTCTCTCACAGCCTCCAAGAGCCAACTGCAGGTGCTCTGGAATCTTCTTAAAGACCTCTACACACCTATATCAACAGGTCAGAATAGTATTAAAATACACACACACACACACACACACACACACACACACACACACACAACCAAAAAAAAAACAGCAAAAATAGATTTTGCAGCATCAATACAGAATATATGGATACGTGGCACATTTAACTATGCAGCAATATTTAATCAAAAGGTTTTCCTCTCGTGTTTTATTTATCTTATTTCCAGCACCTGGCACACAGTATCTACAAAATGACCTGATTAATTGAAGAGATTTTCAGCTTCTGTGAATGCTGTGGAATCACTGTCCTCAGCAGCTAAGTGCAACACATCTAGTACCTCTTTTCACACCCCAGAGCAATTTTCTTAAAGGGAGAAAGCCTCATTCCTCTTCCACAGGAGTCTGTCAGGATACTTTTGTGACCATCTCCGTACTGTCACCCTCACCCACAAACATCCAACAGGGAGAGAAGAGCCAATATCAGTGGCTGCCCTGCAGCCCAATCCCAACCAGCCTGCCACATGCAGGGGTGGCAGTGCCTTTCCCCGATGACTGCCTCCCATTCCATCACCGACAGCAACACTCACCCTGACTTCATTTCTGCCTTGTTCAAAACTGGGAATATGTAGAGGATTCTTAAAGCAAATGTACTTCACAGGGCCTGGTTTTCCAAAGCCTTGCAGTTTCAAATATTGACCTTGCAGAGGACTGGAAATTTTCTGCAGGCTATAAAGTCTCTGGTGTAAGATAAAGATTTGTGGCACAGCAAGTTTGCTGGCTCAAGGACAGACTAGTTACTGATTGTTATGTAAAGATACTGAGAAATTGCTGTAAGAAGGGAATGTTTGCTAGATCAAGCTTTTGTTGATGGATCACTTAATTGTCTAATGGAATGTCATCTGACTTGTTTCACTGAAAGTTACCAGCCTATAATGTTAAAGTATGAGCCTACCTATTTCTCTTCCTGTAACTTCCTGGTCTGGAAAATAAATGCAGGAATAGAACCCCAGTTCAGGGTTAATTTCCCAAGGAAGGGATGCCTCTCGCTTGAGGGTTCTGGGGGAGATTAACCACTTCAGGGTTTCTCCCTGCTCAGAAGAGGTGGGATTTGAGTAATCATTTGTGGCTCTGTCACCCAGGGGAAGTGGGGTGACAAATCCATGGGGGGCAAAGCAACAGGAATATTAGAGTGCAGTAAGGGAGTAGGCAGGTCTGCCTTAGCATATTTCTCAGGACAATGCCTTCTGTTGAGTTCATCTAACTGCTCAAGTTAGGTACAGAAAGTCCTTTTAAGAGAAACTAATTAGAATGTTATATTGTAATTTTTGACTTAGGCCATTTCAAAGATGCTATAATATAGAAGCAGCCACTATCCAAATTCTGTCTCTTATTATTTGACACATTCCAGATATGATCATTCCACTGGCCATGAATATAGTTCAGTCAAGTGTTTCTTCCTACCTATGAAGCAATGTCAGGCTTTTGTATTGAAAAGATTCATAATTTCCTTAAAGAGTCTTTAAATATAGTTGCCTCATAAGATTAAAACAAGGAATACTCTCAGGGGTCTTTTTACACAGTGCGAAAGAGGAGAATGGGATTATTTAATTTAAATCAGAACAGGTCAAATTATTATATCTCCCTTAAAACAAGTTAGAAAAGACAAACTTAAGATGAGCTGCTTTACTAAGATTTCTGGAATTGCGCATTCAGAAACATTTTATAGGAGCCAAAGTAAAGACAACATATTATTTATGAGAAATCTTGGCATCAACATTCCATGGAAGTTATATTTCAATATTTTACTCTAATATAACCATAAGGTTCAAAGGACCACTCTAAAAAACTTCTTCAATACTTGCAAGATGATATAGTAAAAAATTTTAACCCCCTTCCTCCTAGAAATGACAGAGAGAGAGAGAGAGAGAGAGAGAGAGAGAGAGAGAGAACCAACAATGACAGAGAATAACATAGAAAATTACTACCACTGGAAGGGAACAGAATTTCTTGAAGTCTTTGCTATGACTGAAATCAAAAGCAGTAATTCTAACACACTGTTCTATTTTTTAATAAAAACCTTACATCTAATTATTCAAAATATAAGGTACATCTTACCATTCAAAGTCTTAGTGGCTGAAACTATAACAAGCATTAGGAAAAAACCCACATACTTAGTAACAAGCAGTAAGCTTAGGCACAGTTTCACATAGATTGCTTTATCTTCAGGAAATTCAGAACCTCAAGAAATTATTAAAATTCATGACGAGGTTAAATTTTATAAGCTCCTTCCCTCAACTTGGCTAACTGTAACATTAAAAGACTAAAATAGTCTTTGACCATGAAGCAGAAATGTATAACAGTGGATTAATTTTAATCCTTACTCAAAAATGATAGTTAAGCAAAGCTCTTACTACTCATTAATATATACACTAATATATATCAGGAAAATAAACATTCTAAATTTTATAGCACATCCAGCGTAATGGTAACAACCAGATTAAAAAAGAAGGAGAACCAATGCTATTATATCTGTCTTTGTGCTGGGAAACATCTTAAATAATGGAGTCGTGTTCAGGAAATGATATTCAAAAATACTAATTCTTAAACAGTTTCTCTGTTATTTAGGTCTTTCTCAAATTCTTTAGTTAACAGCAATACTTAAAAAGTCTTTAACTACAAACTCTCAGCTTGCAATATTTTGATTTTTCCTGAATCTTGAAAATGTCCAAGTGTCATTAAATATATTATCTTCTTCTTAAAGAACTCACGTTCATAAAAGGATCATCGTCGTCCTCATCTGACTCAAAATCGACTCCTTTAACTATTTGGCCCTGGGACATGCGTTTTCGGCATGATGTGCTTGACCACCTTTGATCTGTCTTTGAAGTGGTAGGAAAAATGTCTTCTTCCACATCTGATTCATCCACCTCAATCACCTCTGAAGGACTCTCAGTAGCAACATTTCTTGAGGGCTGCTGTCTTGTAGATGTAAAGGCATCTATAACGACATATTTCTAGATGGTGACACAATGGCCTTTGAGCTCCTGCTATCGGTAGAAGTTTCCAGAACAGTGCCTCTTCCTCTTTGAGAGCCTCCTCTCCATGCTGAATTCTGCCCTCTTCCTCCTCTTCGACCTCTTGCTCGGCCTCTTCCTTTGTTGGCTACTGCTGACATGCTGTCATCAGAGTCATGTGCCATCTGTTCTGCTAAGTCTATACTCATAAGGTCATCAGCAGTAAAGGCAGAAGCAGAGTCCTCTGCCTGAGATCTGAGAACTCTGGCCCTATTCATAGCCTCTGGAACTTCATCATCTTCTTCATCAGTATTTCTTTGTCTGCTTTCTCTGAAACGCTGTGCCGCTTCATCAACTTTATCTTCTAGGGCATCAGTATGACGTTCTTTAAGAAAAC
>NW_007728841.1:27199-27559 GCF_000696425.1 Galeopterus variegatus
CGGTTCCTCGGAGTCTGCAGACCCAGCCCCTCTCATACTCCACCTCCTGTCCTTGTCCTCCTTGGGCCCGGCCCTTCTGCTTCCCAAACTTCTTCCCAGTCGCCTCTCCCCTGACACCGCCTTTTGTGAGAGGTGACTTGGCCCTGTCCTGTGACATCAGCGTGCTTCAGTCCCCAATTGTACCCAGCCGGAGGACGTGCTTTTCCGGGAGGTGGTCGTCTCATTCCGTCTCTCTCCCTTCAAATGTGTGGACAAAGGGGATCAGGAGAAAGGGAGCCAGCAACTGAGAAGAAATAGACAAACTGAGGAAGAGACACGAATGTGGAGGCCCATAAACAGATGGCAAAGGAGGGAAGGGGT
>NW_007728841.1:27764-43760 GCF_000696425.1 Galeopterus variegatus
GATTGTGCATCACGTGCCACCCCACTAGCAGTCCCATGACAATGTGGCCTCCTTCCTCACCAGCACCCTCAGTTGTTACTTATAGGGAATTAGCTTGAGCAGTGTACCGAGATGGTGGTACTATCCGTTAGAGCTTATGCACACACAGAATACAGCCGTTTCTCTCCTTCCATTGGTCCATCTTTCTTTCTTTATTTGTTTATATTTATTTTATTTTATTAATATTATTTTTATACATTCTATGATGTTGTTGCAGAGCAGTTCAGAGGAAGAGGGGAAGGGGAAGGAAATGTGATGGTTGAAGGAGGAAGGAAGGACAAGATTGAGGCCTGTGGCACCCGCACCCCATTCCCACAGGGGAGACCAGGGGCTTCCATCANTCTCATACTCCACCTCCTGTCCTTGTCCTCCATGGGCCTGGCCCTTCTGCTTCCCAGGCTTCTCCTTCGCAGTCACCTCTCCCCTGACACCGCCTTTTGTGAGAGGTGACTTGGCCCTGTCTTGTGACATCAGCGTGCTTCAGTCCCCAATTGTACCCAGCTGGAGGACGTGCTTTTCCGGGAGGTGGTCGTCTCATTCCGTCTCTCTCCTTTTAAATGTGTGGACAAAGGGGACCAGGGGAAAGGGAGCCAGCAACTGAGAAGAAATAGAAAAACTGAGAAAGACGAGAATGTGGAGGCCCATAAACAGATGGCAAAGGAGGGAAGGGGTGAGGGATTTGCAAAGAGACAGTGAGAGTGAAAAAGAAGCCGAGAAAGCAGGGGGAGAAAAGCAACCAGAGAAGTTTAGAGAAAAGCTCGATCTCCAGAGAGATGAAGGACAGCAAAATAGGGAGAGGGGCCGCAAAGAAGGAGGCACATCAGACAGAGAGAAGGAGTAGAGGGGAAATGATTTGGAGCCATGGCAGACAAAGCAACGTGGTGCTGGGACAACAAGTGGGACAACTGGTGACAAGGAGAGCAGAGCGAGAACCACAGCAGGGAGGAAGCCTAGGGGTCTGGGGTGCTCGGTAGTGGGGACAAGGGATGTAACAGGGAAGAAGGAATTTAACAGGGGGAGGTGAGGGGGTGCAGGGAAGGGGAAGAAAGAAGCAAAAATGTATGGACATTGGGAACAATCAAAAGATTGTGGAGAAAGAGCCACATGAGGCAACAAGTTGGAAGAATGAGGCAGAACAGGCGTAAGACAATAGAGAAAAAAGGGAAGAACAGCAGGAAGATAAAGGTGCACATAACAAGGAGGAGAAAGCCAGTGGGAACACAAACACACACACACACACACACACAACACAAAAGAGCTAGAGAGAGTAGGCAAAACTGAGCGATACATACAGAATGAGGGAGGAAAACAGTAATAAGAGAGTGTGATTGTGCATCACTTGCCTCCCCACTAGCAGTCCCATGACAGTATGGCGTTCTTCCTCACCTGCACCATCAATCTTTACTTATAGGGAATTAGCTTGAGCAGTGTACCGAGATGGTGGTACTATCCGTTAGAGCTTACGCACACACAGAATACAGCTGTTTCTCTCCTTCCATTAGTCCATCTTTATTTATTTATTTTAATTTTATTTTATTAATGTTATTTGTTTACATTCTATGATGTTGTTGCAGAGCAGCTGGGAGGGGGAGGGAGAGGGGAAAAGGGAAGGAAATGTGATGGTTGAAGGAGGAAGGAAGGGCAGGATTGAGGCCTGTGGCACCCCCCCACCCCTCCGCCTTCCCACAAGGGAGACCACGGAGCTTCCAGCAGTGGATTGGTCATTGCTAGGCTAGGTGCCGATGTCAGGGGAGGTTTGGCAAAAGCCCTTGCCTCCCACCACCCCAGCTTGGGAACCCTGGGCCCTTCTTCCTGTGGCTTTGTGGTCATTGCTGAGCTGATGCTCATGTCGAAGGGGCATGACCGAGGCACAAGGCCCCCACTCTTGAGACTGGTTGCGGGTTTTGGGGGACATGGCTGAGGCTCCTGGCCCTCCCCCTTTCTGGCCTGGCAGCCCAGGGAACTTCTCGTCCCTCTAGGTGTTATAGGTGTTCTTTGGTGAAATGAGACCTTTACTAGGTAATATCAAACTTTCTCTGGTTGTGGCTCCTCTGTTTCTTCTTACAGTTCTGTTTTGGATGATTTGCTGTTCCCACCGCTTAAACTCTGCACTGAAACTAATTTGTTGTCCTTTGCTTACTTCTAAAGTGGGGGAACTTCTGTGGCAACCAGTACTTGAGCTCTGTGGTTGAGCTAAATTGCTGTTTGGCTGCTGATTCCCTGGGGAAGGCTTTTTGTACAGTTCAGGTTTGAATGGTTGACTTTATAGGTATTTCCGGGTTTACTGAAATCCAGTACCCCTGGATTGTGTAGAACACTTGTCAGGGCCTGAGTCATTTCAAGAAACTGCACCCCATGCAGTTCTATATTCCTGACCAGTTTCCTCTGAGTGGTCCTCCTCTGATTGGGAGGCAGATCAGCTGTCGTTGCTGTGTCCCAGCGTTCCCGCTGTGGACCTGTTTCCCCCGTTACTGGTGCTTCAAACACTGCTATTGGGAGGGCCCATGCTCCAGTCCTTGGTGATGACTCACTGGCTTCTCAGTGGCTCCTTTTTTCTCAGTTGTTGTGGCTCCTCCATTCTATGTGGGTCCACGGGAACCCTGTGAGTGGTCTTGCTGGCCTGGGGGTCAGCAAGGCCCTCTTCTCCCCTGCTGCCTCCAAGCAACTCCATCCAAAGGGCACAGTTGCGGCTTTTGCTGGCTCCTACTGCACATGCTCAACAGCTCCAGCCTGGAAGCAGCCATGGCCCGATACTCTCTGACCAGTACTTTCTTTCTCATCGTGGCTTCTCCTGCCTTCAAGCACTCCATAGATCTCCCCTCCACTTCCCCTGAGCTGTAGTGGCTGCAGCTTGGCTGTCATTGCTTTTTAATAGTTGTAAATTAGTTGAACTGTGGGAGAGTGTGACACTGGGGACTGTTCTGCCATCTTGACCGTAAGTTTAGTCCATCTTTAAAACAAAAAGTTCTTTATTAACTACATTTCTGTCAATAGTAAGTACCCACAAGGCACTAAAAACTTGCTTATGCTTTTTGTTTTTAATTCTTCCCTCCCATTCTTGCTTGAACCCATCCAATCAAGAGTTCACCTCCACCATTCCAGTAGTCCTTTCTTCTTCAGAATTGCCAGTGTCCCCTTTTCAAAATCCAGTATTTAATTTTCTGTCACCTTTCTTTTCCTATCAGCAGCATGTCTCACAGTTGGTCTCTCCTTTTTTCTTGGCTTTGAGGACATTCCACTAACCTTCAAAAGTCTATTTGTTTTCAATTTCTTGTTGCCTCTGTGAGCATTTAACCCTTTTCCTAGTGTCTTGCGATCTTCTTTTCTGTATGTGGCAGTATCCTGTAGCTTAGTCCTTGAACTTGCTGTCTACTGTGTCTACACCCACTGCGTTTTCTTACCATCTCATCTCATGGTGTTAAACACCACGTACATGTCTCCATTTCCCCTGGAGACCTCTTCCCTGAACTCTAGAATAATGTGTCCAGTTGTCTCCTTATAACATCTCTGCTAAGACATCTAAGAGGCATCTCCACTTTAATGTGTCCAAAAGTGACTTCCTCAACTCCCCCAGGGCCGTTCCCCTGCATTTTCCTGTATCTCAGGGAAGGGTGAATCTGTACTTCCTGAGGCTTAGCTGAATGTTGCAGATATTTAAGAGGGACAAGATGTTATATTATTTGTAAGTGTTAATATGTAAATGAGATAAGTCCATGTTTAGCTAAAATAGGTGAGGAAATACGTGGTTTCCAGAATTCTCCTGAGCATGGGAGAGATATGTTTGGACACCGGGGCCCTGCCTGACGTGCTTCCGCCAGTACCTGTGACCTCATCCCTTGCTTGTGTCCTCCTTGCTCACTCTGCTCCAGCCACACAGGACTCCTGCCTTCACATGAGCTGTCCCTCTGCTTAGAACATTCTGGTCTCTCAGCTGCAGGTGGCAAGCACTCTTCCTTCGTGGGTCTTTGTTGTGATATCACCTTCCCAGTGGAGACGTCTGTGACAGCCCCAAGAGCCTTACCCCCCACCTCTGGTCCATATTGTCTGCTCTCCATGTTTGTTTTTATTCTTTCCACTATCTGGATACTGGTGACAACAAGGCCCAAAGGGGACAGCAGAGCCAGAAGGTGGCAGGTGTGCTGGGCTTGCCCCTCTGAGTAGTGCTCAAGCTGGGTTCATGTTAGAGTGGTGAGGCATTCTGCAAATGTCTCTTCTGTCCTCTTACCAGAGATTCCCATTTGCATAGTCAGGTTGGGGCCCAGCCTTAATAATATTTAACATTGATTCTATTCTATGTTCAGCGTTCAACACCAAGGTTCTGGGTCTTCTATTTGTGAGAGCTTTGTTGTGCATGGAGGGGTGAGGGGGGCTGTGTTCTGTATGCAGTTTGGTCAGGGCCGGCTCTGTGCCCTGAAGGGGAGCTCAGTCCATCCCAGCTCCCCGCTGCTGCAGCGTGTGTGTGGGCTTCACCAGGAGGGGAGTCAGATCTGAAGAAAGGGGTTGAAACTCACATATTGGCCTTCCTGTAAGAATTTATCATCCCTGCATCCCCCCTTGTACAGTGGGTAGCAGGGGAGGTCATCCCTGTGTGTGTGTGGTTGTGGCACAGGAAGGAAGTCTGTTGTTTATAAACATTGAACAGTATATTTTCTGCTTTCAGGATGGATGTCTAAAGACTCATGTTATCTGATGAGGATGCCTAGAAGAGGAAAGAAAAAGGAGTCAGGAATGGCTGTCACTCAGGTAAAGTCATCTTCTCCACGGATTATTCTGTGTCCTTCCTTTCTGACATGTGGGCATCGGAGCTGCTAATCTGTGACTCTGCTGTGTCCTGCCTGCCATGCTCGCTCGCACTCACGCATGCCTTCCCTCAGTCCCTCTCATCTCCGCTTCGATTCCATCTCACTGTGGCCCAGTCACATGAACCTCTGAGGAGTCCCCGTTTTGCTAGATCTGGCTAGATTTTTGCTCTGGCCCAGCTGTGAAGTGATTCTCTATCACCCACACGATGTGATTGAAATTACATCTTAAATATTTTCCATGGTGTTAAATTTGTCCTACACTGTCACCTTATTAAATTAATAGTAAGAATAGTAATATATTATGGGCATCTTGGTGTGTGTGTATCTATAGTGACCTTTTAAGCAGTCCCATTTTTGTTATCCTTGAACATTTCAACTTTTCTCTCTCTTTTTTTCCCCCCAGTTTTCTCAGGCAACCTGCTGTCAATTTTCTTTTGTTGCTGTATCTCTTACTTAACTGTTTAATTCTTTAGGTTCCACTCTGATTTCTAGACATGTGGATTCAGGAGCTTGCTCTGCCACTTTTAGCTCTTTGGCCTGATGTGAGGTTTTTTAGACACCGTGTGACACAGTTATCTCCTCAGGGAAAGGACAATGGATCTTCTCATGGCCTATTAAGTTGAAATACGAGTTAGTAGATGTACATCATTTAGAATAATGCCCGGCCCACAAGAAGTGTTCATGAATGTCAGTTATTGCTATGGCTGTCATCATCAGGATTTTTAGATTCTGACCGTTCTTTACTGCCACTGTGGATTTTGTCATCTCTGAAGACACCACTCATGTTCTAGCTCATCTACATATTTTTCTATATAACACTTCTACAGAGATAACCATGTGTTGGTTTTTTATTTGTAGATTTTTGATATTGTCCACAAAACTGAGATTCCACACTGATTTAGAGGATACCCTAGCATTTTATGGAAAAGTATAATAAAACTGAGCTAGAGAGACATAACTTGCTCAAAAATGCCTGAACATGTGTGGATATAGGAAAACAGGCTCAGTTTCTCCTACTTTATTCTCATAACACAGAAAGCTCTGTGATCCCAGGTGTGTGGGTTGTTTTCAACACACCAAGCAAGCAGTTCTGCAGGGGACACCAGCTGGTTGTCCTCTAAGACAATTCAAATCTGACAGTATCTACTTGAAGATAGCATGAGGTCCCACAGGTTGAGGGTTCAGTCCCACAAGAGTGCTCTCACGTTGGATGCCAGTAGCAAGCACAAATTGTGACATGTGCTTCTCACTGACCTGCTATAAGTTGTAGATTCCTATGACCCTGTCCTCAGCTTTGATTAATTCGATAGAACAACTCACAGAACTCAGGGAAACACTACATATATTTTCCCCCTTCGTTATAAAAGATGTTACAAAGGATACAGACAAAGAACCAGACAGAAGTGATGCATTTGGGTGTGAGGTATGGGGGAACAGGCACAGAGCTTCTGTGTCCTTTGTGGGTCACCACTCTCTAGGGACTTCTAGCTACTAGTTCAGCTATCTGGAAGCTCCTCCAAACTCTGTCATTATGGGTATTTATGGAGGCTTTATTACATAGGCACAATTGTGTACTTCATTCACCACTGGTGATTATCTGAGCCTTTAGCCCCTCTCCCCTCCTGGAAGGATGGGAGGGTGGCTGAAAGTCCCAACCCTCTAATTCTGCCTTGGTCTCTCCAGTGACCAGACCCCCATCCTGAGCATATCTAGTGGCCTCCAGCCACCAGTTATCTCATTACCATAAAAGCAGATCCCACACTAGAGATTCCAAGTGAGTTGTATTTCAGCAAAGAGGGACAAAGACCAAATGACATATTTCAGAATATCACAACCTGCATCTGTTGGCAGGCTCACTTCAATTGAATTTATGTTTACAGCTCTCTTCTCATTTTATGTGAAGACTAGAGCTCTCCCTGTAGCCCCTTGATGAAATGTGTTTTTTATTTTAGGGACGGTTGACATTCAGGGATGTGGCCATAGAATTCTCTCAGGAGGAGTGGAAATGCCTGGACCATGCTCAGAGGGCTTTGTACAGGGACATGATGTTGGAGAACTACAGGAACCTGGTCTTCTTGGGTGAGGATAACTTACTTCCAGAAGTCAGGATCCACACTTATGTGTCTTTACATTTTCCCCATGAGTCTCTTGAGAGTCCCTGCATTGCTTGACTGAAATTGAAGCCCTGTTGACTCAGATATAAAAGCTTCATAATGCAGAATCCGGACCTTAATTGTCCCTTTTCTTCAGGTGTTCTGCCCCCTTATGATACATCATTGGGTGGTTCAGAGCTTTTGTGTGGATAAAAGCTTGTGGCAGACTTCTGTAATATCCAATTACCTTTTTTCTGCTTCTGTATTTTGATTCAGTGGTTCTTGCAACAGAGGTAGATATGTCCATATTACCGTATTACCTAAGCATTCAGCAGGAGGCCATCAGTGGATGAATTTCTGAAGTATTTTTTGAGATTTATTTGTAATGTCCTCTCTTCTCAACTAAATGTAGGACTGGGTTTCTGATAAAGGCTCAGCAGTTTATGTTTCTTTATTTTCAAGTAGGAATCTCTTATTTTGACCTAAGTATTATCTCTGTGTTGGAGCAAGGGAAAGTCCCCTGGGCTGTGGAGAGACATGAGAAAATAGTAAGAAATCCACATTGGCAGGAATGGATCAAAGGTGTGAACACAGGTAAGAGCTCAGATGGGCAGAGTGGAAGCCTCACCATTAAATAGTTTTTGGGAAACTCTGCAATTGGGAGACAGGGCTGTGGGAAAACAGAAGTTTTATTTCCTGTGATCTCTGAATGGAAATTTTTCTTTTGGCTCAGTGTTCACTCTGTACTTCAGACACGTAAAACTTATTCTCTCACTGCGTTGGTGCTGCAAATTTAAAGTCTTTCTCATGATGGACGATACTCTGTTATATGGTTTCTGTGAACTCTTTGGTCTCTTTACTCCAAATGGCAGGGGATGGGCCTTTTCAAAAAGGGCTTTTTGCCCCTTGGTCTCTCCTGTATTTGATTTCATCTGATACTTGGTTCTCACTCCTGTAGATCATAGCTGAATCCTCCAGAGTTCTTACGTCTGGACCTGTTTAGGTTCCACCCACTTCATGTGCTCAGAAGACCTACTCAGGAGATGGGAAACACTGGCTACTCTTTCTTTGCATCTGGGGCCCCGGAAATCTCATGGAGCTGTGTCAAGCCCTCTCGCCTGTTCGGGTGTCTGTTTCTTTTGTTATGTTTTTGTCACACTTCACGGGTGTGTGACAGTGGAGTGGTTTGATTCTTCTGAGATTGTTAACTCAGCAGAACTGTAAAGACATTCAACAGAAATGTCATCTTGTTTGTCCCCAGTTTTACACGGGGAACATCTCTGTCTTTCTGTCTCTTATGTGAGGTCTGTTGGCAGAGCACAGAATTTCATCTCAAGGTGCCATAAAATGTGACTCCATCTGTTGTATTTTTCTCTCTCACCACTCTTACTACTCTGTGAATATGGAAAACCTTGGCTCTTCCTGATTTTGTCTTCTCTTACATCTAAATGACCTTGCCTCTGAAAATTGCTTTTGATATATACATCCATAGGGACTGTCCTCTTATTTGTCTGCTGTGACAATCCACGTTCAGGTTATGGATAACTTCTTGTGGGCTCCCTTATGGAGTGGGTTTACTGGGTAACAGAAAATTCATGAAGGAGAACACTTTCACTAATACGTTTGAATATCATCCAGCTCCATACAGAGATGCTCCCTGAAGCCACTGAGGAGAGCTGTCAGAAAGTCCCAGGACACTGAGATAGAACGTACTGGGAGAGCCTGACTGATAAGTGTTTCCAGTTGCCATTCTCATTTTTCAGGAGTGTCACAAATTGTCCAGGGCACTATGACAATGTTGATCACATATACTAATGATCAATTCCTTTGAGCCAGCAATCAGTGGTGTAGGAATTTCTCCTAGGGAGAACATTATTCAAGTTTCACAGCCTCACGTGTCACGTATGAGGCTCTGACTCAGCTGTTGTCCGTGCCACAGTTTTCATACCTTGTTTGTGCCATTGTTCATTTTTTATAAGAAAACTTTGTTCAACAATATACCTTTGTTCAATTTGTTGTATGTTCAAATCTATAACAAATGCGGTTTTGGTGCATCTTAGTCAGGAAGCTTATGAAGTTGACTGATATCTCTGTGTTTTAATTCTACTGTCATTTGTTTAAGCCAGTGCTGCTTTCATCTTGTACATTTGAATGAATTATAAGTGAATTCCTTTTTTACTTAATCAGGAGTTTCATATTTTTGATGACACTCAGTGTTCTTTGTTTTATATCAACAATTCTTGGGACTGTTGTATCGGGGAATGTCTATTGATTTATATATTTTAGGTGATTTGCTCCTTTAGTGCAATGGGTTTGGCTCTGCAGGAGCCTTTCCAAACCTACATAAATTCCAGAACTTTGTGAACAGATAGCCTTAATTAGTCCTTTTGCTTGTGTTTCACTTGCCTTAGCTCTTACCATTACAGTACACTTTTGTTAATTAAATTTATTACGGTTTTTAAATTGGGAATTTTTGATATCTTGAGAATATACTTTTTTGCTTTATTAAGATACTATTTTAATCTTAGAAATAGCATTGAATTGACTCGCTTTAATTTGTTATTTTAAGACATTTCTTTTTCTATAGTATGTTTTCACTTTTGTAAACATATTAGCTAGATTTTGTTTAAATTTCACTCAGTTTTTATTTCTTGGAAGTGATGTATTCTAATAATTATTCTCCATGTGTACATTCTTCATGTCCATCTTGGTGTACTGAATTACATTTTTAAATATCTCATTGTTTTCTACAAGAAACTTACTCTACTTCTTACATTTCCAATGTTCTTTTATAATATCTGTATTTATGGCATATGTCTAAAATTGTGGACCTTCCATTCTTGGGTTCACACATGTAGACTGTTGTGTTCCCTCTTTCTTTTCATCTGAATTTCCTGTAACATTCACCTGGTCTCTGTGAACCCACCCTCTAGTGCTGGCCTGTTGTCCTCTGGCTTTTATTTGCTGCTTATGTTGCTGATGACCTTCTCCGTGGGTGTCCGCAGCACTACCAGGAAATGTGTCCGCACTTTGCTGCTGCTAACAGCCCCCTTCAACAGAAGCCATTCCCCACTTTGGTCATTTACTAAATTTTCCCCTAATGTGACATGTTCTGTGGTGACAATTATGCTGTCAGATTGATTAATTTTGGATAAGTGCACATTAATTTTCATTCATTCGCACTAACATCTATATATCTACTAATCTATAGAATAATATTACCTCATCCTCATGTTCCTCTTTTTATTTTGTCAAATAACTTTTATAGTATTATACATTGTATTAACTTAGCAGAGCTAAAATATACTATACTTTTCTTGTTTCAGTTTAGATTTCATTGATTGCCATGAGCATTTAAACTCACTTTTTTCTTGTATTTTTCTTTCTAGCCCCTGGCAAGTACCATTCTATTCTCCGTTTATACAGATTTCACTATTTTAGATTCCTCATTAAAATGGAATCATACGCTGTTTGTCTTTTGATGACTTGCTCATTTCACTTAACATAGTGGCCTTTAGGTTTATCCATCCTGTGGCATATAAGAGGATTTTCATCTTTTTTAAGGCTGAATAACGTTCCAGTACCACAGGTTGTTTTTGTATTCATCAGCGATGGATACAGGATTTGCTGTCCCCTTGTGGGTATTTTGAATAATGCTGCTAGAAACATGTGTTTATGAATATCTGTCTCATACTTCATTTTCAATTGTTGGTTTATTGTTAGTTCATATGGTAATTCAATTTTGAATTATTTGAGGAAACATTATACTTTTTTCCGTAGTGGCTGCACCATTTTATATTTCCACCAACAGGGCACAACGTTCCCATTTCTCCACATCTTCACCAAGACTTTTTGTTTTCTGTTCCTTTTGAGAGTAAACATCCTAATAGGTGTGAGGTGATATCTCACTGTTTTTTTATTTTCTTTTTCCTAATGATATTCTGCATCTTTTCATGTGCTTGTTGGTGATTTGTACATCATCTCTGTAGAAATGTGTATTTTGTTTCTTTGCCCATTTTTTTAAATGGGTTATCTGTTTTTTGTTGTTGAAGTAAAGGAGTTCTTTCTATATTCCAGATATTCACCCTTTATTAGATATAAGTTTTGCAAATATTTTCTTTCTCTTTGTAAGTTTTCTTTTTATTCTGTTAATTTGTTCCATTGCTGTACCGTATTTTGAAATTTTGCTACGGTCCATTTATCTATTTTTACTTTTACTATCTGCACGATGTTGTTAGAGATGTAAGCCTGTTTTCTTTCTACTTTATCATACTCCCTCCCTTTTAAATCTCTTCCATTTTTGCCCTTTTCTCATAATTTAATTCTCATAGTTTAGAATGCATGAGTATTATGCTGCTTGTTAAATATTTTCTTTTTTCTTCCAAGGTCAGGATTTTAAGTTCCTTAATTTAGCTGTGGAATTTATATTTTCACTGACTTGCAAGCACAAAGTCTACTCCCACCTGCTCATTACTCCCTGCCCTGCATTCTTGCCTTTCCTGAATCTTGGCCTTTCTTCTCATGGTACTTTGATCTGGATGGACTATACAGTTCCTTCCTAGCACATTAACTTTGTACACCTAAACACCCCAATTTCCACAGGAACCGAGAGATTGCTCTCACTGTGTAATGCAAGACCCCTACTCATACATTGGACAATATTTTTAGGATTCTGCTTAAATCAATATGTGCTGGGGGTGATGACTCAGACATCATTATCCATGAGAGATGGCTGAGTAACACTGCTGACCACAGAGTGTAGTTCTTGTATGTCCCTTGAAGCACTTTTTTAGTGCTACCTATTATTGTCTGTAGTGCCTGGGTGAGCAGCCCTGCTCAAGAACGTGCTATATGAGCATGCACTGCCAGCATCAAATTTTGTTCATCCATGATGCATACACAACCTTCTTCTTTTGAGTGCTGAATAAAACTCCATTCTAAATATATACCACATTTTCCTTATCCATTCATCCATGATGAACATGTAGGTTGATTCCATAACTTGCCTATTGTGAAAAATGCTGCAGTGAACATGGAGTGCAAATATCTATTGGACATACTGATTTCAAATCTTTTGGAGATATACTTACTTTCTGCGTAAATCGGAGTTAGATACATAAACTCTGTGGGCCTGCTGTGCTTATTTCAAAAAAATGATAATTACCTCAAGGATTTTTCAAAAGTTTAGTGTTGTTACATGGTGTCAAATGTTGCAGGTTTTACAGTAAAGAAACTCTTGTTTCTTTGCATAATAAGATTTATCAACTTTTTTTTTATGTTTATGAAAAGACAGTCCTTTGCCTGTCTTAGTCAACTTATTCTACCATAAAAAATACCATAGATTAGGAGGCTTATACCATGGAAATAGATTTCTGACAGGTCTGGTCGCTGGAAAATGGGTGGTCTTTTCAATAAATGATGCTGGAAGCACTGGATATTTAAATGCAGAAGAATGAAATTTTACCCTTATCTCACACCGTATGTAAAAATTAACTCAATATGGATTAAAGACTTAAACATAAGACCTGAACTTATAAAACTACAAAAAGAAAATGGGAAAACCTAAATGCCATTCATCCAAGCAATGATTAGTTTGAATTTGACTACAAAAGCTCAGCCAACAAAAGCGAAAGTAGACAAATGGGATTGCATCAAATGAAAATGCTTCTGCACAGCAAAGGAAACAATTAGCAGAGTGAAGGCACAACCTACAGGTTGGGAGAAAATCTTTCCAAGTTTTAAATTTTACAATGCATTAATATTTTAAAAATATAAGAAACTGAAACTACTCAATCATATGATTTAAAAATGAATAAAGAACGTTAGTAGACATTTCTTGAAAGAAGATGTAGAAATGGCCAACAGATAGATGAAAAAAAGCTCAACATCACTAATTACGGAATTGCAAATTTAAAGTACAATGAGATGACACCTCAGATCTGTCAGAATGTCTGTTGTCAAAAAGAAATAAGATCAGAGTTAGGGAGGATATGGAGAAAGGGGAAGCCTTGTACAGTTTGTGACAATGTAAATTAGTACAGCCATTATGGAAAACTGTATGGAAGTTTTTCAAAACATAAAAAGCTGAACTACTATATGATGTAGCAATCCTACTTCTGGGTATATCTACAAAGGATTTGAAATCAGTATGTCCAAGAGATATATGCATTCTATGTTCACTGCAGGCTTTTTCACAATTGGCAAATTATAGGATCAATGTACGTGTTCTTCATGGATGAATAGATAAGGAAAATGTGGTATATATTCAGAATGGAGTCATATTAGCCCTCAATGAAGAAGGTTGTGTAGGCAACGTGGATGAACCAACATTTAACATGAGTGATTTTTGCTAAGTGAAATAATTCAGGCAGAGTAATATAAGTACTGCATGTTCTCCCTTATATGTACACTTTATTTATTTTTAATTTTTATTGAATCAAAGTTGATTATACATATTTTGGGGGTTCAACATTGAGATATGTTGGTCAACTCAATATTACTAGCATATATATTGTTACAAATAGTACTTATTCTTTATGCCCCTTGTCCAATCTCACTCCATTCCCCTCTCCCTTCCCTTTCCCGCCTCTAATTACCCTAGATTTTTTCCCTCCTTCTGAAAGAATAATGTTTACTGTATTGATTTGTTGCCTACATGATCTGCCAGTGCTGAGAGGTGTGATCAGGTCCCCACACATTATTGTAGAGCAGATGCTTCTTCTGTCACTTCGGAATGGGCTTTGTAGAGAGACATCCTCTTCTTTTATCTCTGCTCGTGGGTCTCCTTGTGTCCATGCACTCCAATGGCTATCTGACTACCTGCGTGGTGGTTGTAGCATCTAGCTTCTTTCACGGCAGCCATGGTTATTGTGGTGGCTATGGTAGGCCACCCACATGGAGGTGATGTTTTTCATGTGCTCCTTGGCACTGGCAGTGTGCCTGGTTGTTGGGGGGGGGTCTGGTCCCCAGCTCTGTGCCTCAGGTCCCTGGGCAGGCCCTGAGGCTCTGGTGCTGTGTGTCTTGTTGTGGGAGGGGCATCCCATCCCTGGATTCAGGTCTCAAGTGTGCCCTGGGCACTGGTGGGGTGTGCATGGTTGAGGGGAGGGAAGTCCCATCCCTGGCTCCATCCTTGGGTCCCTGGCTGGGCCGTGAGGCCCTGGCATGGTGTGCCTGGTTGAGGGGAGGAGGGTCCAGTCCCCGAGGCACTGACATGGTGTGCCAGGTTGTGGGAGGGGTCCAGTCCCCAGCCTCATGTCTCAGGTCCCTGGGCCTGGAGTTTTGCCTGATTGTCGGAGGGGTTCCAGTTCCTGGATCCATGCCTCACATCCCTGGGTGGGCCCCAAAGTTTTGGTGTGGTGTGCATATTTGCAGGCAGAGGTGTCCCATCCCTGGCTCTATCACTCTGATCCCCAGGCAAGCCCGTGAGGCGCTGGTGCAGTGTGCCTGTTTGAATTGTGGGGGGGTGCAGTCCCTGTCTCCATGCCTCGGGTCCCCAGGTGGGCCCTGAGTTGCTGGCACTGTGTGCCTGGTTGTGGGTGGGTGGTTTGGTCCTTGGATCCCTGCTTCAGTTTCCCAGGTGGGCCCCAAGGCACTGGCATAGTTTGCCTGGTTTTGGGAGGGGGGTCTGGTCCCTGGCTCCATCCCTTAGATCCCTTGGTGGGTCCCTTGTCCCTGTGGGGACAAATACTTGAGCTCTGTGGTTTACATAAATTGCTGCTTTGCTGCTGCTTCCCTAGGGAAGGTTTTTGTGCAGCATAGGCTATAATGGTTGACTTTATAGGTACTTCTAGCTCTCCAAAGACTTAGTGCACCTTGGTTGTGTAGTAACTCTGATCTGGGCCAGAGTCTTTTGATTGAACTGCATCTCATGCCCTTCGATATTCATGACCAGTCTCCTCTGAGTGGTCTTACACTGATTGCAGTGTAGACCAGCTGTCCTTGATGTGCCCCAGTGTTCCCCTGGTGGGCCTGACTCTCCCACTGCCCATACTGAAAACACTTCCCATGGGACTGGCTGTGCATCACTCCCTTGTGATGACTCACCAGCCTCTGAGTTTCTCCATTTTTTCAGTTGTTGAGGTCCTCCTACGTGGGTCCCTGGAACCCTATTAGTGGTCTTGCTGGCCTTGGGGCCACCAAGGCCCTCTTCTCCCCTACTGCCTCCAAGCAACTCCATCTGAAGGGCACAGCTGTGGCTTTGGCCAGTTCCTGCTCTGTGTGCTCATCAGGTCTAGCCTTCAAGTGGGTGCAGCACGAAATGGTCAGAGCAGTTATTTCTTTCTCTCATCACGGTTTCTCCCACTTTCATGCACTTTGTAGGTCTTTCCTCCTCTTCCCCTGAGCTATAGTGGCGGTGTACAAATCCCTTTCTCTTTCAGGGCTGTCATAGCTTCTCCCACTGCCGGAGACTGACAAAGCCGGGCTGGAAGAGACCCCAGACCAGCCGGCGGCAACCTCTTATGGGGCTGAGCGGGATGATGAGTGTCGCAGGCCCGATCCCCTCTGCGCTTCGGCCCCGGGGACAAAGAAAGAACACCGAGCCAGGAGAGCGGTCAAAGCCGGAACTCTGTTTATTACAGCAGACAGGGATTTTTATAAGGTACTAGGGGCGGGGGAGCGGGAGTTGAGCGGGAGGGGTGAGGAAGGACAGGGCAAGCGGGAAAAAAGTGCAAAGTCACTGTACCCCGGAAGAGAAGGCAGCTAGCGACGTGTACATTAGCGCTTATGAAATGGCGGCGGCAAACTTATGCCTTTAAAATGGCTACTGTTGAAAGACAGGATTTACACATGGACAGGCACCTTACGGTGGAAATGCACCGAAATGTGGCCCAACATCTCCCTCTTTTGTTTTTGTACACCAGGGTGTGACCTCTGTCTTAGGTTGCCTTTATGTTAAGGTCTTACCCGGCACTGTGTATCACACAGCCAGGTTGTGGATAGGGTGCAGCCCCTGTCTTAGGTTGTCCTTGTTTTTAAGGTTCTTACCCGTCTTTGAGTACTTCACAGCCTTTTAGGGCAGTTGTATAGCCCAGAGGGAGAGAGAGAGGGAGGGGGGTGTTAAG
>NW_007728841.1:43837-49467 GCF_000696425.1 Galeopterus variegatus
CCATCCTTCCACATGATATACGTGTATCATGAGATCACCTTGTTCCCCATAAATACATACAGTTATGCTTCGTAAATATACAGTAATTTTTTTTTTTACAAATGCCTATTCCAGTTCTTGTAGTGTGTGCTGGTTCTGAAGGAGAAATCCTTGCTTTTTTCTTAGATGGAAATTGCAATTATAGACTGTAACTTTTTGTAAATGTGGTTACTAATTCTTTGCCTGCTTGTTTTATCATGGGTTGCTAGAATGTTTTATTGATTTTCATTATGATTTACATATGATGGTTTTTCAGCATGCATTATGCAATATAACATTCACACACCACTTGTTAATATCGCAAAATGCTCTGTATGGTTATAGATTGTTTTATAACAGGTATTTAGAAAAATAATGTTTTNCCCCAGCTTGGCTGCTGTTGCTTTTTCATGTAGTTGTAAATCTGTTGATTTCTGGGAGAGAGTGATGCTGGGGACTGTCTAGTCCACCATCTTGACTGGCTGGTTTCTCCTTATATGTACACTTTAAACCAATTGAAATTTTTAGAAGCAAAAAGAATGGTGGTCACCAGAGGCTGGGGGTGGCAGAAATCAGGAGATACTGGTCAATGGGTACAAAGTTTCAATTAAACTTTAGGAGTAAATGATAAGTTTTTGAAGTGATGGATATGATAATAAGCTTGATTCTATCCTTCCACATGATATACGTATATCATGAGATCACCTTGTTCCCCATAAATACATACAATTATGCTTCGTAAATATACAGTAATTTTTTTTTTACAAATGCCTATTCCAGTTCTTGTAGAGTGTGCTGGTTCTGAAGGAGAAATCCTTGCTTTTTTCTTAGAAGGAAATTGCAATTATAGACTAACTTTTTGTAAATGTGATTACTAATTCTTTGCCTGCTTGTTTTATCATGGGTTGCTAGAATGTTTTATTGATTTTCATNCTGAGGGTTGCGATCCCGTTACCAGTCACGAAAAAAGACAAAAAGGAAAAAAAAAAAAAACTAAACAGTAATA
Organism: Galeopterus variegatus; assembly: GCF_000696425.1. Classification (NCBI taxonomy): domain Eukaryota; kingdom Metazoa; phylum Chordata; class Mammalia; order Dermoptera; family Cynocephalidae; genus Galeopterus; species Galeopterus variegatus. Next base: position 44,862 of record NW_007728841.1, read on the forward strand.
AACGAAAGATACTAGGGACAATAGATAAACTACTCATTTAAAGATGATGAAAAAATATTGATGGGGAAATAACCCGAACTAAATTACTATTTGAAAAGATTTCCACAAACACAAAACATGAGTGTTGTTTTAATCTTTCCTACATATTTTAAACTGCTGAGTATAGTCTTAATTTTTAGAAGGTACACATTTTAAAACAATAATGACTTAGATACCTTTACTCAAGTTCTGTAGTCACTAATAAAACAATGACAACAACTGGTAATAATCTACTAATGTTAAATAAAACAGATTCTTATGAGCACAGATTGAGCATCCCTAATCCAAAAATCTGAAATATGAAATGCTCCAAAAATCTGAAACTTTTTGAGTGCCAACATGATGCTCACTAGGGCATTTTGGATTTTCAGATTAGGGATGCGTAAGCAATTAAGTATCTGCAAATAATTCCAAAATCCAAAATCCTTTTGGTCCCAACCTGCCAGGTAAACACAAAATACAGAGATAACTCTGGTTATTGGAAAGGGTACTTTCATAAGTGAGGGTTCCAGACAAGTGAAGTTAATCCAAGCATTGCAATCTTTATCATCATAATTATTTTTGATGGAAATCTCTTCAAAAATATATTACTTACTTATCTCATTCCTTACAAAGTATAGACCATAGCTGAAACCTTTTTCCTGATTATGAAAGATAACTTTATGAAATTAATTCATCATACAGAGATGAATTAAGAGCTATTAAAGCAGGAAGGGCTGTATATGTTGACAATGTATCTCCTCAAAACAGAAATTTTTTTTTTTTTTTTTTTTTGTCTTTTGTCTTTTTCCGTGTCCGGCAACGGATTGCAACCCTCAGTGTTGCCCCCATACCGGACCGGGGACCGGCAACGGGATCGCAACCCTCGGTGTTGCTCCCGTGCCTCGCTCAACCAGTGAGCGGGAACCGGTCTGTATGTGGGATCCGAACCCTCGGGCGGGAGCGCCGCCGTACTTCCCAAGCGGCGCACTATCCAGTGCGCCACCGGGCCGGCCCATCAAAACAGAAATTTTATTTGGAATTTCTTCTTTCCTGCCTCTTGGCTTACTCTAGTGTTGTGGGGAACACATAACTTCCCACAACAGGTCCCTGAGAACCAAGTGAAGGCAGTCAAAAAACTTCTAGATGGAGAGAATTAACCATTCAAGAGAAATTAAATTCCTACCAAGATAAGCTTTTATCTAAAATACCAAAACAAATAAGGAAAAGTAAAGTTAAGTAACCCAGACAAATAAATCAACAATGAAGAAATAAATTCACACATGGAGAGGGAGGCGATGATATGTGATGAAACTGGGGAGGGCTTTTAGGGAGATAAAAGGAACAATAATACAGACTAGCAATGAGGAACAAGAAAACCACCTAACTCCACCTTTAGGTCACAGACACAATGGGGGTTATGAGAGAGAAAACAACTTTGAATGACAGATTATATTAAAAAATGTCATTATTTGGTGTTTGACATTAAATAACACAAACATATATAAGAAATATCACAAAACATGATATATAACAGAAAGGAACAGTTATATGGAGATTACCGTATCATAGTTTTATGAAAACTAAATGATATAACTTATGTAAAGAACATGTACAGAATGCAAAAGGCACTCAAATATATGTTTTCTCCTTTCTTACCTCTAAACTACCTGATTCTCTAATGATATCAGAAAAAACAAATTTATAAAATGTTATAATATATAATTCTTTTAAACATACAATTTAAATATTATTCAATTACATTATACATTTAAACATTATACAATTAGTCATGAAAAACATCATGATGGTATCTTTGAACTTTAATATACCTTATACTAAAATTTAAGAACAGGGCCAAGAAATCCCTATTTGGCCTAGTGTTATCATCATTAGCTAAAACTAGCAGTAACAAAAAAACCCAAAAGTTAATAGTTTGAGAAGACTCATTCTTACTAAGTAATACTGACTCTAAGATCACTTTTCCAAATCAATTCAAAAGTGTACTAAACAGTAATATTACCAGGACAGCATTTACAAAAAGTAATTTCTGTGCTTAATTTTATTCCCATCTATCCAAAATAAAGAACAAATAAAATAATGAAAGCCCCAGGTATATATCTTTGTGCCTTCCTCTGAATTTTGCTGTGAACCTGAAATTACTCTTAAAAAAATAAAGTCTTAAAAAAAAAATTAGAAAAGGAAGTAGAAAAGCCAGTCTCTGAGAGTAGAAGGAAATAAAGGAATTAGAACTAGAATAGAGAAGTGTCCCTGGTGGTTACTCTGGCAAGTGGTTCAAGCCCCTATTACTATTTACACCTACCCCCACCAAACGAAGCACACCCAAATTTTACAAGTATTAAGTATAGCTTCTACTTGGCATTACTAAAGACAAATCCTTAGGAAGGGGGGTCCTTCTTAAAAGTTCTCACACAGTTCTGTTCTCTGGTATTACCTCACCAATATTAAATCACCTATAGAAATAGACCTGATTTAAGTGGTAATATAGCAATCTACTGCAATCTTGGTAGAATATCACCTTCAAAGACCATATTGTAAATGCATATCATTATTGTTTACATACTGACTCAAAGAGATAGCAGAAAGAAGAAAGGAATGGTTCTAAAAGCAGCTGTAAAAAAGCTTTGAGGAGCACTAGAGCGTCAAAACATAAAGGAAGGAATTTTCTTTTTCCCCACTCTTGTATTCCCAGTGCCTAGAATAGTGCCTGGAATATAGGAGATACTCAATAATCACTTGCTGAATGATTGAATCCTCAAGTAATCTAAAAAAATCACACGTGCACACAAAAATAAAAAACTAAAAACAAAGAATGAGAAAGGTTCAAATTATAACTCAATTATTCATAAGCTAAAGTCTTAAGCAAATTGGGACTACTGCCTATTTTGAAGGATTAAATGAGATATTAAATAAGATAGCACACATAAATGCTCCTAGCACAGAAAGTACTCATTCAGGTTAACTAATCTTCAATTTGAAAAATGACAAATAAGTAACAGTAAATGCAGAACATATTTTATCAGCTTGTGGGAAAGAATGATAAGAAGTAGGGTGGAATTAGAAAAAGCATACAGGGGCCAACCCCGTGGCTCATGCGGGAGAGTGCGGCATGGGTTTGGATCTTATATAGGACTGGCCGGTGCGCTCACTGGCTGAGCGCGGTACGGGCGACACCAAGCCAAGGGTTACGATCCCCTTACCGGTCACAAAAAAGGAAAAAAAAAGAAAAAGAAAAAGCATACAGATTTCAACAGCCTATGAGCACAAAATAACATTCATTCACCCACGCATATAAAAAATTTCTTGGCCACTATTCTATACATTATGCACCAGTTAGGTACTAGGGATAAAAAGATACGTAAGACATCTTACACAGTAAACTTTTGGCATGGATAAACTTTATAGTTATTTGTTAAAAACAACGATATAATGATATGACAGAAGTATAAAAATTTCTAAAAGAAAAGGCATACCCAGGCACAGAAATACCACATGTTCTCACTCACATGTGGGAGCTAAAAAATAAAATAATAATTTGAACTTTTGGAAGTACAGAGTAGAGCTCTGGTTACTAGAGATGGAAAAGGAGTGGGAGGATATGAAGAGGTTGGTTAATGGACACAAAATTACAGCTAGATAGGAAAAATAAGTCCTATTGGTGTACACTAGTGATAGGCATCTATAATTAATAATTTACTGTATGTTATCAAATGGCTAAAACAGAGGAGCTTAAATGTTCTCATCACAAAAAATGATAAATTTTTACAATGATGCATTTGCTAAATACACTGATTTGATCACTATACATTGTACACATGTACTGAAATATAATTCTGTACCCCATAAATATGTACAATCAATACCTATCAATTAAAAAAAATTTTTAATAAATAAATAAAAGGCATTTAGCCAATAGTAATTGATGGGTCAGCGGGCTATCTCTCAAGAAGTTTCCAACATTGGCATTATTTTAGTAGTTCAGCTTGAACTCCTTATAATTATTGATGAAAGAATGATTTTTTTGTTCACTAAAGAGAATGGTATGAAGATGTTCAGCCTCTATGACTAACTATAAATCTAAAAATAAAGGCCTACTACTGTTAGTATTAGACTATGAGGAAAGAGAACAGACAAAACTATCTCTCTAAAGCTGTAACTCAGATAACAAAAAAACAAAAACAAACAAAAAACCCCCAAGAGGTTTCTCAAATAAAGAATAGAGCATATCCTTTAATGTGCACACTCCTCCAATGTACTGTCAAGATACTATTATGTATGGTAGTGGTAGACTTATTTCTAAAAAATCCTCATCTATCTAGAGTAAAGAGGGAAATCATTACCCGATTTGTAGGCATTTTCGGCACATTCACCTTCCACATCTGGGCTTCCCTAGAGATTGCCTTTTCCAACAGAAAAGACAATCTCTGGTTTTCCAAAGGTCCTGGAAACTTCATGATATCCTTTGGATCTGCCTGCTACCCAGTTTGACGTAGCTACCTATAAAATAAAATATAAACAATGTTCTTTATTTAATTATAGAATAAGTGTAGCATTATATATATATATA
>NW_007728841.1:50150-51743 GCF_000696425.1 Galeopterus variegatus
AGAATTTTACAGCTCTTTAAAACATCATAGATTAAAATGGCACAATAATAATCAGTTATCTAAAACATTCTCACTTTAAATCTGAAATTCAGGTATAAAGAACAAAAACAAAACCATATAATTAATGGAATCTTTTGGACTCTGATCAAAATATGTTATTACTGTGTCAAACTGTTAAAAATTTTTAAGTCACTGGCTTTTTTATACTAGGAATTCTTAGAAGCAGTTGTCCCAAACATTCCTCTTAAAAAACTAATCAATCACAGGCTGGCCTATTAGCTCAGTTGGTTAGAGTGCAGCCTTATAACACCAAGGTAACAGGTTCAGGTCCCCGTACCGGCCAGCTGCCAAAACAACAAAACTACTCAATCAAATAAGGGCCACTAAGTTTTTTCCTTCATTAAAAATTTACATCAATCACATTAAATCCTACCCATTCTGACTTTTTCAGTATGAAACCATCCCCTTAAGTATGAAACCGTCTTAAATTGTGTTTCCAGTTCACTGTCTACTAGCTACATATGCGGCTATTTAAATCTGTACTGAATAAAGTTAAAATTTCAATTCCTCAGTTACACTAGCCCCACTTTAATAGCTACATGTGGCTAGTGGATACTAATTGGACAGTACACATTTCTTTCTTTTTTTTTTTTTTTGTCTTTTTTCGTGTCCGGCAACAGATCGCAACCCTCAGNGTCACAGTAGAACAAAATCTAAAATTCTGTGCCTCAAGGAACACCCTTAAGACCCAAGTGTAAAATAAACTTACAATACTAACATTATTTTAAAGAAAAAACACAGTATGTGTATCTTTATGAACTACAATGAGTAGAAGTGTGTTCAGAATCATAATATTTATTTCTAGTTCTGACTTTGTGTGTGTGTGTGTATGTGTTTAAGGAGGTTTAGAAATTTAACCAAGAATTCAGTTTTCAGTAGATTTATTCAGACCACTTTAACACATAACAATAAGAATGTATGCAAAGTAAATTTCCATAATATATGCTTCTTTTTCTTTTCTGTGTCATCAGAATTTCTTCAGAATCTAAAACGCAGGCAAATATAACCTAAGTATATCATTCTGGCTCTAGCTGTCTGTAGTAGCACTACATGAGCACACATGAAAATATTCCATCATTTTTAATAGGTAAAGTCATTTATTTTCACTTGCTATAATTCTTCTCAGGATATTTGACGTAGTTTTTAATCGCACAACATCTTAGCAAAGATTATTTTTACCGTTACTAAAAATATGTCACTAAAAGCGACTACTATTTATAAAAGCATATCATACATATTAACATGTAAATAAATGAACTGAATATTTTCAAAAAAGATCATTATGTTAGTTTATATTTAAAATATCAATCTCTAAATATCTGAATCATAATCACTTGAACATTCTATAGCATTTCTGTTAACATAAATATAAGGAAATACCTGATACAAGTTAATTGTGTACAAATAGGTAAAATCTCTCATTTTAGCTCTGAAGTTAGAGAACTATTGAGCTAATAGAAAATAGAAAATAGAATGATCATTATCATCCCTGCAATTCTGACCTACAGTAGTTGGACCCTCCAGGACACTTCA
>NW_007728841.1:52457-58519 GCF_000696425.1 Galeopterus variegatus
ACTTCTGAATAATAAATTATACCAAAATTTAATGGCTTAGAACAACAAATATTAGGGGCCATCCTAATATGAGAGAACTCAAAATGGCCAATATGTTTTATTTTTATTACTGTAAGCCAATCATATCTTGCCTCTGGCTAAGAAATCAGTTACTTTCAAATCATGTTTTTAATTGTTTTCTCAGTGTTTTAAGATTTTTTTTTCTCTTTATCTCGGAAATGAATTTCAAGCTGTATCAGTAAATGGACATCTTGTCCCTTTCTGCCTTCACAAAGAATAGTTTGATCGAAAATTTTCTGATGTTGATGTATGCATCCTGCACATAATTTCACACTTTTCAAAGTTTCCATAATTTACGAGGCAAAAAAGATTAAGAGCTCTAGTAGTTTATCAGAATTCTTTAAATTCTCAGCAGTCATATGACCAAGTTGTGAATTTGCAATAAAATCTTACATATAAAATGAATTATCTATAAGATTATGTTTGAGATGCAGATGTCTCTACCTCAGAGAGTAGGGGTATTCTAATCAAATTATCTGAAATCAAATCATGTAAAGGACTACCAATGAAAATAACAGAATTTTTGTATTAAGTTTTTTAAATAAAAAAATCCCATTTAAAATGGTCTCCCATTAAGTATAGAAATCATAAGTATATAATTTTTAACTTTATAAATATATTCAGTTCAATTCACTTCCTACTATTAGTATATTCATTTGTAAGTTCTTGAGTTTTGCAGACACAAGTAGTAAGTAGGATTTTTTTACATTTTAAATTTTTGCAAATAATTTTCCATATAATTTTTTAGCAACAATCATTCGGCCTGGATATATTCAAATAAAGTAACAGCAACAGAAATTACATATAGTTTGCAATTCTAATACAGAAAATGTTCTTTCAAATGACTTACCAAAAATTTAAAATTTTTTCCAAGTTTAATCAATAGTGCCACCAGGTGGTAAAATTAATTCAGGAAAATAATATTGTAAAAATGATTTAATTTTATTTAAAAATAAAGGTTGTTGGGGCTTATATTTCACAACAAAGTAATTTAATTCACTGTATGTTGCTATAGTAGTCCCCCTTATCCACAATTTTGCTTTCTGCTGTTTAAGTTACCAGCAATCAACCACTGTTTGAAAATAGGTAAGTTTAGTACTATAAGACATTTTGAAAGAGAGATGAACCACATTCAAATAACTTTTATTATAGCATATTGTAATAATTGTTCTATTTTACATTTAGTTAATGTAATATCTCGGTGTGCATAATTTATAAATTAAACTTTATCATACTTTAAGTATAGGAAAAAACACGGTATATATATAGAGTTTGGTACTAACCAAGCTTTCGGGCAACTATTGAATGTCTTGAAATGCACGGATAAGGGAGGACTATATATTTAATGAAAAGTAATCTAAAACTTTCTTTAGCTAATTGCTATTTCTTTATAGTAAGTTATTATTAATTACACAGCTTCGTAAAGATGTGGTAAACCATATAATGTTCATTTGTTGCATGTAATCCCTTCATTAGTAAACACAAATCTTTTTTTTCCCCAGTTCTGACAGTTTAGCTAATACATAGGTGCCAACAGTTTAAAAAAGATCCAATGAGAAATGCACAAAATGTGTCAGTAATAATTTAATGTAAATTTGTCCTACTGAGATATTTTTCAAAAGTATACCTTAATAAACAGTTGTGATCTTTAAAATCAGATGATATTCTGATTTCCTCAAAATCAACAGCTACTTTATCGTATTTTTATCAATACTCATAATTATTTATGAGCCGTACTTATTGCATTTAAATTTATTCATTTACCTTCATTACATGCACATACTGCTTTTTCTATGTTTCCTACCCTGTGCTGCTGCAGTCTTCAGTCATTAGTAGCACTCCTGATGACTCCACCTTTCCACTCACTGGAAGAGTGACCCAGCTAATAGCTGAGTTTGGAATAAGGAAGGAACTGGGCTTGCATATTTCTGTGCTTTACTCTTTTGACTGGGGTCTGCCCCTCCTGCACAGTCTCTTTCCTGAATTTCTTTTAGCTTTGCATGAACTTGATTGTATAAGTCTATGATTTCCCCCCACTGCTGATAACTAGATTATCAAGACTGCTTAATTCTAGAGAAATTAGGAAACACATGAGACCATAAATACAAGCTATATTCTATCACATCAATATTTTTAGTAACAAAGATGATATTTTGGTGTGTATCTTCTCATAGTTTCACTTTTTTCCTGTTAGATCACCACTTGAGTGGGGAAGAAAACTTAGAAGAACAGCATTACATGCAACAAATGAGTGTAAATAAATAAATTCAGATGCTGCTTTAAGAGAATGGCCCCAGAAAACAACCAGACTATCTTGACCCCAGAATCCGAGGTAATATTTGTTGTTGTAGTTCTTTTTTTTTTTTTTCTAAAAGATGACTGGTAAGGGGATCTTAACCCTTGACTTTGTGTTGTCAGCACCGCACTCTCCCAAGTGAGCTAACCAGCCATCCCTATATAGGGATCCAAACCCTTGGCCTTGGTGTTATGAGCACCACAGTCTCCCAAATGAGCCATGGGCTGGCCCCTAATATTTGTTGTTCTAAGCCATTAAATTTTGGTATAATTTATTATTCAGAAGTAGATGACTGGGATACCCGTATACTGATGACTGACAATGAGAGGCCACCATGTTTTCAGACTTGCCGGATGAATGGGTTAAGGATCTGTCTTCTTCCTCCTGAAGTGTCCTGGAGGGTCCAACTACTGTAGGTCAGAATTGCAGGGATGATAATGATCATTAGCCAACTTTGACCAGTGAGACGGAGAAGAATAGAAGGTTCTATAAATAAAAAAATAACTCACAATTTATTGCAATCCTTTTCCCACTTCCAAAAGGAAGACTCCAAGATGTGATAGTTTCACTTGGACTCTCTGTGGAAGTCCCCAAGATAGAGCAATTAGCTGTGTTTTTGAGAACTGTGGCCAGCTTGGTAATGCATGTTCAGGTATTTGTTCATCCCTCTGCTACCTTTCGTCTTTTTCACTCCAGCTTTATTGGTATCACACTCCCCAATAAAACTTTAACCCAATGTTTGCCTCAGCTGTTCTCTTCAGGAAACCTCTTTGCTACAAATATATTCCTTAATTATTCATCTAAAAGTAAAAGTTCATGTGGAAATCTACCAAAATGTAGTTTTAATTATCATTAGCATTGCTATGAAATTATATTTAACTTATGTTAGCCGCAAGAGAGCTATAAGAAGTGTGACAATTCAGATTTTCCCCAAATATTTGAGAGTATAGTTCAGGAAATTTAGAGTTTTATGGCACTGTGGGTATGAGGATACCATGAGTTTTGTCATTGTTACTTTTAAATAGAAGAAACAGAGTCTGAATACTGATGCTAGATATTAAAAATATCATGTACCAGATGCATACCTATATATACATAATGGGCCAGAATATCTACTGAGATTTTGAGAGTGCGGTATTTAAGACATAATATGCCAAATTCTGGGTTTAATTTAAGGTTGGAAATGAGTAAGAGTTGGTAGTATCTCTGACTTATAATATGTTTCTAAGAGAAGGATGAACATCATTGCTTTTCTTTATTTCTATACTTTATACTGGCTGCAGCTATCATAAGATTGGAGTTGCTAAATAATGTAAAAAAATATGTAAAGAAGAAATTTTAATAACAAAAGCAACCATACTTCAAGTTTCAGATAAAAAAATATATTTAATTTCTCCTTAGTAGTCACTGACCCTGAATCATGAAAATGTATTGGCTATAGGCAACTCAGAGAAAAGACAAAAGACAAAGAGGAAGGATGACCTTATATTGTAAAACTGTGCCAAACACTGGCTAAAAGATGTGAAATATCTATGGTCTTGATATTCAGGAGACACGGAGATCTGGCAAGTAATAAACTATACCTAATAGAAATAATTTGTAAGAAAACTCAGAAAAATGAATTAAAGCACGTTAACATTTTGAATGTGTGAAAGATTCATAATAGGCAGTGTTAAAGATACTTTTCTAAATTCTTGGTTCCAGCAACATAAGGCAACATTATATCCATATATTTATATAAATAATAGCCTTCTAGGGAATACTGTCAAGGTGATTTTGAAAGTTTCTAAGCAAACTTTGTTGAGAGTTATAAAATAATCTTAAAGCAATGTTTACTGAAGAATAAATATTTCAAACTACAATTTACAATTGATAGCATTTTAAAAATATTGGTTTAAAAATTTTTATCAATGTAGCTATATGACCAATATCAAATATTTTGGATAAAATCTAAATCTAGTGACTTATTGCTTTAGAACATACTTCTGTTTGTTTATTTTTTGGTTTTTGTGGGGTTTTTTTTATTTCTTCTTAAATACAACTTCCTAATGATTTTGATAAAATTACTATCTTGGCATTGGTTATTCAAATAACATAATTAATTGATTTGATTTCTTATCAAGGTATTTTGTTTTGATTTAAATAGTAATAATTAATTTTTAAAACTTTGATTGCAAACTTCAAGCTAGATCTGCATCACATCAATGTTCTATTACAAAAAAAAAAAAAAAAAAATTTAATTTATAGCAACTTTTTCACGTAAAGTGGGTCATTGGCAAAAAAAATTTTTAAAACTTTGATTGCAAACTTCAAGCTAGATCTGCATCACATCAATGTTCTATTAAAAAAAAAAAAAAAAACATTTAATTTATAGCAACTTTTTCACGTAATGTGGGTCATTGGCAAAAATAATAACCCTGCTGGCTTCATAAAATTAAAGGGTTCCAAATCATTAACATACAAAATTAATAATAAGCCATTTAACATAGACCCTTGAGGGAGACCAGATGTTCCTGCCTAATTAGAGCAGACCTGACCCTAGATGACAGTATATTTCAATCACCTTTTTAAATAAGCATAAAGTCATACAGGGCTTTCACAGAGCCCACAGTGACACTCCTAGGATTAAGGACGCTAGACTGAAATGTCAAAACTATGCAAAGGTGAAAAGGAGGAAAAATAAGACTGCCATAAATATAGAAACCAATCTCCCTTTTTTGTCCTCATGAAATATAGAGTTTAGGTTTTTTGTTGCAATTGTTGTTGAATGATAAAAAACCTCTACAAATCAAAATTTGAGCATTGAAACTAGAGAGGTATTAAAAAGCAATATCTAATTGTAAGTGTATTATCAGATTCTTAAAATTAAAAATAAATAAATAAGTAGAACCTATAGAAATATCAATGTAAAAAAATCTAAAAAATTATAACATTGAAAGCATTAAATACAGGTACACCTTGACTTAATAATGGAGTTAAATCCTCATAAACTCATCTTTTTTTTTTTTGTCTTTTTTGTGACCAGCAAGGGGATTGCAACCCTTGGCTTGGTGTCACATGCACCGCGCTCAGCCAGTGAGCGCACCGGCCACTCCCATATAGGATCCGAACCCGCAGCGGGAGCGTCACTGTGCTCCCAGCGCCACACTCTCCCGAGTGCGCCACGGGGCGGCCCCTCATAAACTCATCTTAAATTGAAAAGATCCAAAGTCAAAAATGCGTTTAATACACCTAACCTAGTGAACATCATTGCTTAGCCTAGCGTATCTTAAACATGCTCAGAACACTTACATTAGCCTCAGTTGGGCAAGTTCGTCTGAAGACACCCTACACTGTGCAGTATTGATTACATGGCTGACTGGGAGCTAAGGATCTCAGCTGCTACCCCAGCATCATGAGAGAATATCGTACCACATATCACCCGCCCAGGAAACGATCAGAAGTCAAAATTCAAAGTAGAGCCCAGCTATAATTAGCAATATTATGAAACCAAATGTTAATGTGTTAGCAGATGAATAAACTATATAAAACCTCTTTCAACCTTGACCACTAAAAAAGTAGAGAAGTGTACACACAAACAAGATTAGATATGACAGAAAAAAAGTCACAAAGATGAAAGAGAAGTAACAATAGTTTGAAAAAATCTGGAACAGGGATTGGCAGCCCTCCATATATATATATATACATAAGTGTGTGTGTGTGTGTG